>NW_026057577.1:99124659-99225220 GCF_023721935.1 Panthera uncia
TAAGGATGACCAAGCCTTCAACTCTGCATAACAGGAAATACAGTAGTATATTTCAACACTGGATGGGGGATTCATTTTGATAGGAAAATTAAAAGTTGTTTTAATATTAAAATTACATTTTTACACATCAAATAAGAAAACTCAAGGAGAAAGTGTGAGATTTTCAGACAGATGACTAGAGAGATGAGGATTAGATGTATTTCCTAAAAAAAAAAAAAAAAAAAAACTTAATCAGAATTTTTAGCTGAATCCAGAAGAGTAAATCTGAGCTGTAGGAAATGTCCATAATGTTAAAGGACACTGGAAAAAAGAGGAAAACATAACTGGAAAAAGACATATACTCAGGATGTCATAGCACCAAAGAGGCTAAAGAGCGATCTTAAAGCAAGGGCTGATATTAGTAGAGATAACCAGAAGTTAAGGAGAAAGATTTGACCACCATGAAAGATATCAATTACCTTTGAGAATTTAAATCAGGCTAGACATCTGGTTCCTAATTTTAAAGGAGAACAAATGGTGAAAATTTTGATGTAGCATAGTATGTACATTGTACTGCCACAAGAAGTGTGGATATAAAAAAAAAAAATTAGTGCTTAGCAATAAGGAAGAGTGTGTGTGAGGATGCAGGGGGAAGATGGTGGCGTAGGAGGACACTGGGCTCACCGCGCGTCCTGCTGATCACTTAGATTCCACCTACACCTGCCTAAAGAACCCAGAAAACCGCCAGAGGATTAGCAGAACGGAGTCTCCGGAGCCAAGCGCAGACGAGAGGCCCACGGAAGAGGGTAGGAAGGGTGGCGAGGCGGTGCGCGCTCCACGGACTGGCGGGAGGGAGCCAGGGCGGAGGGGCGGCTCGCCGGCCAAGCAGAGCCCCCGAGTCTGGCTGGCAAAAGCGGAGGGGCCGGACGGACTGTGTTCCGACAGCAAGCGCGACTTAGCGTCTGGGAGGTCATAAGTTAACAGCTCTGCTCGGAAAGCGGGAAGGCTGGAGGACAAAGGGAGGGAGAGCTGCTGAGCCCCCGGACGGCAGAGCTCAGCTTGGCGGGGAACAAAGGCGCCAGCGCCATCTCCCCCGCCCATCCCCCAGCCAAAATCCCAAAGGGAACCAGTTCCTGCCAGGGAACTTGCTCGCTCAGCGCAAACACCCAACTCTGTGCTTCTGCGGAGCCAAACCTCCGGCAGCGGATCTGACTCCCTCCCGCTGCCACAGGGCTCCTCCTGAAGTGGATCACCTAAGGAGAAGCGAGCTAAGCCTGCCCCTCCAGCCCCCATGCACCTTGCCTACCCACCCCAGCTAATACCCCAGATCCCCAGCAACACAAGCCTGGCAGGGTGCAAGTAGCCCAGACGGGCCACGCCACCCCACAGTGAATCCCGCCCCTAGGAGAGGGGAAGAGAAGGCACACACCAGTCTGACTGTGGCCCCAGCAGTGGGCTGGGGGCAGACATCGGGTCGGACTGTGGCCCCGCCCACTAACTCCAGTTATACACCACAGCACAGGGAAGTGCCCTGCAGGTCCTCACCACTCCAGGGACTATCCAAAATGACCAAACGGAAGAATTCCCCTCAGAAGAATCTCCAGGAAATAACAACAGCTAATGAACTGATCAAAAAGGATTTAAATAATGTAACAGAAAGTGAATTTAGAATAATAGTCATAAAATTAATCGCTGGGCTTGAAAACAGTATACAGGACAGCAGAGAATCTCTTGCCACAGAGATCAAGGGACTAAGGAACAGTCACGAGGAGCTGAAAAGCGCTTTAAACGAAATGCAAAACAAAATGGAAACGACGACAGCTCGGATTGAAGAGGCAGAGGAGAGAATAGGTGAACTAGAAGATAAAGTTATGGAAAAAGAGGAAGCTGAGAGAAAGAGAGATAAAAAAATCCAGGAGTATGAGGGGAAAATTAGAGAACTAAGTGATACACTAAAAAGAAATAATATACGCATAATTGGTATCCCAGAGGAGGAAGAGAGAGGGAAAGGTGCTGAAGGGGTACTTGAAGAAATTATAGCTGAGAACTTTCCTGAACTGGGGAAGGAAAAAGGCATTGAAATCCAAGAGGCACAGAGAACTCCCTTCAGACGTAACTTGAATCGATCTTCTGCACGACATATCATAGTGAAACTGGCAAAATACAAGGATAAAGAGAAAATTCTGAAAGAAGCAAGGGATAAACGTGCCCTCACATATAAAGGGAGACCTATAAGACTCGTGACTGATCTCTCCTTTGAAACTTGGCAGGCCAGAAAGGCTTGGCACGATATCTTCAGTGTGCTAAACAGAAAAAATATGCAGCCGAGAATCCTTTATCCAGCAAATCTGTCATTTAGAATGGAAGGAGAGATAAAGGTCTTCCCAAACAAACAAAAACTGAAGGAATTTGTCACCACTAAACCAGCCCTACAAGAGATCCTAAGGGGGATCCTGTGAGACAAAGTACCAGAGACATCACTACAAGCATAAAACATACAGACATCACAATGACTCTAAACCCGTATCTTTCTATAATAACACTGAATGTAAATGGATTAAATGCGCCAACCAAAAGACATAGGGTATCAGAATGGATAAAAAAACAAGACCCATCTATTTTCTGTCTACAAGAGACTCATTTTAGACCTGAGGACACCTTTAGATTGAGAGTGAGGGGATGGAGAACTATTTATCATGCTACTGGAAGCCAAAAGAAAGCTGGAGTAGCCATACTTATATCAGAAAAACTAGACTTTAAATTAAAGGCTGTAACAAGAGATGAAGAAGGGCATTATATAATAATTACAGGGTCTATCCATCAGGAAGAGCTAACAATTATAAATGTCTATGCGCCGAATCCCGGAGCCCCCAGATATATAAAACAACTACTCATAAACATAAGCAACCTTATTGATAAGAATGTGGTCATTGCAGAGGACTTTAACACCCCACTTACAGAAATAGATAGATCATCTAGACACACAGTCAATAAAGAAACAAGGGCCCTGAATGATACATTGGATCAGATGGACTTGACAGATATATTTAGAACTCTGAATCCCAAAGCAACAGAATAAACTTTCTTCTCGAGTGCACATGGAACATTCTCCAAGACAGATCATATACTGGGTCACAATACAGCCCTTCATAAGTTTACAAGAATTGAAATTATACCATGCATACTTTCAGACCACAATGCTATGAAGCTTGAAATCAACCACAGGAAAATGTCTGGAAAACCTCCAAAAGCATGGAGGTTAAAGAACACCCTACTAACGAATGAGTGGGTCAACCAGGCAATTAGAGAAGAAATTAAAAAATATATGGAAACAAACGAAAATGAAAATACAACAATCCAAATGCTTTGGGATGCAGCGAAGGCAGTCCTGAGAGGAAAATACATTGCAATCCAGGCCTATCTCCAGAAACAAGAAAAATCCCAAATACAAAATCTAACAGCACACCTAAAGGAAATAGAAGCAGAACAGCAAAGGCAGCCTAAACACAGCAGAAGAAGAGAAATAATAAAGATCAGAGCAGAAATAAACAATATAGAATCTAAAAAAACTGTAGAGCAGATCAACGAAACCAAGAGTTGGTTTTTTGAAAAAATAAACAAAATTGACAAACCTCTAGCCAGGCTTCTCAAAAAGAAAAGGGAGATGACCCAAATAGATAAAATCATGAATGAAAATGGAATTATTACAACCAATCCCTCAGAGATACAAACAATTATCAGGGAATACTATGAAAAATTATATGCCAACAAATTGGACAACCTGGAAGAAATGGACAAATTCCTAAACACTCACACTCTTCCAGAACTCAATCAGGAGGAAATAGAAAGCTTGAACAGACCCATAACCAGCGAAGAAATTGAATCGGTTATCAAAAATCTCCCAACAAATAAGAGTCCAGGACCAGATGGCTTCCCAGGGGAGTTCTACCAGACGTTTAAAGCAGAGATAATACCTATCCTTCTCAAGCTATTCCAAGAAATAGAAAGGGAAGGAAAACTTCCAGACTCATTCTATGAAGCCAGTATTACTTTGATTCCTAAACCAGACAGAGACCCAGTAAAAAAAGAGAACTACAGGCCAATATCTCTGATGAATATGGATGCAAAAATTCTCAATAAGATACTAGCAAATCGAATTCAACAGCATATAAAAAGAATTATTCACCATGATCAAGTGGGATTCATTCCTGGGATGCAGGGCTGGTTCAACATTCGCAAATCGATCAACGTGATACATCACATTAACAAAAAAAAAGAGAAGAACCATATGATCCTGTCAATCGATGCAGAAAAGGCCTTTGACAAAATCCAGCACCCTTTCTTAATAAAAACCCTCGAGAAAGTCGGGATAGAAGGAACATACTTAAAGATCATAAAGGCCATTTATGAAAAGCCCACAGCTAACATCATCCTCAACGGGGAAAAACTGAGAGCTTTTTCCCTGAGATCAGGAACACGACAGGGATGCCCACTCTCACCGCTGTTGTTTAACATAGTGCTGGAAGTTCTAGCATCAGCAATCAGACAACAAAAGGAAATCAAAGGCATCAAAATTGGCAAAGATGAAGTCAAGCTTTCGCTTTTTGCAGATGACATGATATTATACATGGAAAATCCGATAGACTCCACCAAAAGTCTGCTAGAACTGATACATGAATTCAGCAAAGTTGCAGGATACAAAATCAATGTACAGAAATCAGTTGCATTCTTATACACTAACAATGAAGCAACAGAAAGACAAATAAAGAAACTGATCCCATTCACAACTGCACCAAGAAGCATAAAATACCTAGGAATAAATCTAACCAAAGATGTAAAAGATCTGTATGCTGAAAACTATAGAAACCTTATGCAGGTAATTGAAGAAGATTTAAAGAAATGGAAAGACATTCCCTGCTCATGGATTGGAAGAATAAATATTGTCAAAATGTCAATACTACCCAAAGCTATTTACACACTCAATGCAATCCCAATCAAAATTGCACCAGCATTCTTCTCGAAACTAGAACAAGCAATCCTAAAATTCATATGGAACCACAAAAGGCCCCGAATAGCCAAAGTAATTTTGAAGAAGAAGACCAAAGCAGGAGGCATCACAATCCCAGACTTTAGCCTCTACTACAAAGCTATCATCATCAAGACAGCATGGTATTGGCACAAAAACAGACACATAGACCAATGGAATAGAATAGAAACCCCAGAACTAGACCCACAAACGTATGGCCAACTAATCTTTGACAAAGCAGGAAAGAACATCCAATGGAAAAAAGACAGTCTCGTTAACAAATGGTGCTGGGAGAACTGGACAGCAACATGCAGAAGGTTGAAACTAGACCACTTTCTCACACCATTCACAAAAATAAACTCAAAATGGATAAAGGACCTGAATGTGAGACAGGAAACCATCAAAACCTTAGAGGAGAAAGCAGGAAAAGACCTCTCTGACCTCAGCCGTAGCAATCTCTTACTCGGCACATCCCCAAAGGCAAGGGAATTAAAAGCAAAAGTGAATTACTGGGACCTTATGAAGATAAAAAGCTTCTGCACAGCAAAGGAAACAACCAACAAAACTAAAAGGCAACCAACGGAATGGGAAAAGATATTTGCAAATGACATGTCAGACAAAGGGCTAGTATCCAAAATCTATAAAGAGCTCATCAAACTCCACACCCGAAAAACAAATAACCCAGTGAAGAAATGGGCAGAAAACATGAATAGACACTTCTCTAAAGAAGACATCCGGATGGCCAACAGGCACATGAAAAGATGTTCAATGTCGCTCCTTATCAGGGAAATACAAATCAAAACCACACTCAGATATCACCTCACGCCAGTCAGAGTGGCCAAAATGAACAAATCAGGAGACTATAGATGCTGGAGAGGATGTGGAGAAACGGGAACCCTCTTGCACTGTTGGTGGGAATGCAAATTGGTGCAGCCGCTCTGGAAAGCAGTGTGGAGGTTCCTCAGAAAATTAAAAATAGACCTACCCTATGACCCAGCAATAGCTGTTAGGAATTTACCCAAGGGATACAGGAGTGCTGATGCATAGGGGCACTTGTACCCCAATGTTTATAGCAGCACTCTCAACAATAGCCAAATTATGGAAAGAGCCTAAATGTCCATCAACTGATGAATGGATAAAGAAATTGTGGTTTATATACACAATGGAGTACTACGTGGCAATGAGAAAAAATGAAATATGGCCTTTTGTAGCAACGTGGATGGAACTGGAGAGTGTGATGCTAGGTGAAATAAGCCATACAGAGAAAGGCAGATACCATATGGTTTCACTCTTATGTGGATCCTGAGAAACGTAACAGAAACCCATGGGGGAGGGGAAGGAAAAAAAAAAAGAGGTTAGAGTAGGAGAGAGCCAAAGCATAAGAGACTCTTAAAAACTGAGAACAAACTGAGGGTTGATGGGGGGTGGGAGGGAGGGAAGGGTGGGTGATGGGTATTGAGGAGGGCACCTTTTGGGATGAGCACTGGGTGTTGTATGGAAACCAATTTTCCATATTTATGGAAACCAATTTATGGACAGTAAATTTCATATATTAAAAAATAAAAAATAAAAAAAAATTAAAAAAAAATTAAAAAAAGGAAGAGTGTGTGTGTGTGTGTGTGTGTGTGTGTGTGTGTGTGTGTAAAACCAGGAAGGAGAGGGAATGGGCAGGAGAGTGGGAACTGGTGCACATTTAAACACAACAAAATATACTAATAATCCAAATCCAAGAATAATCAATCTTGCAGACTGCCTAATTAGATGTTGACTTTTAAAAGCAAAACCTCAACATCTCTTTAGACCTACTCTTTCTAAAATAGTAGCCACCAACTATTTGTGGCTGTTTAAATTAACTGAATTAAGTTAAAAATTCAGTTCCTCATTCACACCAGTCACATTTCAAATGCTCCACAGCCACATGTGACTAGTGGCTATCATACAAGACAATGCATATACAGAATATTTTCATAATCCCTGAAATTTTTATTGGACAGCTATGCTTCATACCATGGCCTTTTGAAAGTATGTAAATTAACTCCAAATTTTTCTGAAATGTGTTGTATTTTAATAGAATCATGTGTTCATCCTCTTTGGTCCTTCTCCAAAGTAAGCACAAGCACCTACATGCATGCGCACGTACAGCATTTTACTGAAAAAGACATATATCAAAAACAGAATTCAACTTGCACAGAACCATAAGCATTGATTACAAATCCCTAGAAATACTACATGACTGGTGAATGTCTTCTTTTTTAGTTTTTTTTCCTGACACATAAATTCATCAAGCATTTTTAATATACATACATTTCACAGATGGGTTTCACAGATGGGCAGACTGAGGCCCACCGAGAGGAACAGTTATCAGGAATAGCTACGAGGAATGTCAGTCAGTTGCTCCAGCATGTTTCTCTCTCTGAGGACTCTCTTTTCAACAGCCAGAGCCCAGTCAGCTCTATCTCCATGTACTTCCAGAGAAAGCATTTCCCGTGATCTCTCTGACAGGTGTCAGAAACCTCACCCACAGGCTTTGTCAAATACTAGCTGAGAAATCAACCACGGGATAGATACCTCCTACTAGATGTGTACCATGTAGGTATGTAGATATTTCATCTGAGACAATTATCCACTGCAATATGACAGCATACAAGCACACATGAATACCTAGTTTTTTACTGCTTTTCTGTCAAACAGCCAAATGAAAACTGTTCAAAAAAAGCATCTTCTTCAGTTCCCCTCTCTACTCACCATAAAGGTCGTTACTCATATTTATCTGCATGCGTTTAATAAGTTACATTCATAAATGCATCCAGAGTGGGCTCCAGCAAGTCATAAAAACAGACTGGAATAATAGAAGGTCATACATTTTGAAGGGATAGGAAGGATGACAAACATGGCAGAAGAACTAACAATAATTCCAACTTTCTCTACCTTCCACAGTGAACACTGGATTTTTCTGGCATACAACTCCCAGTGAAGATCTGTATGACATTTCAGGAACTTGCAAGGATAATGATTACCAACAGTGCTCATCAAATGTTAGTATATTCCTCGATTATTTTTTTACATTTTCTCCTTTTTGTCCATTGTGTTGGTATCATTGCCGCCAGCTAGGTATATACGTGCAGTTACTAACAAAAGAGAACAGGCTCCACAATACACTACTAGAATTACCATCTGATTGATCAACAGTGTTCTCACTAACCCCTGTCTAATGACTCACATGATTATCCTCCTAAAATTCTCAAATATTTCCCAAGATTTCCCTTCCTTCATTCAATAAACTCATGAAATTCAACATCCTCCAGGAAGTCTTTGTTTCAGTCAGTGGGTTTAGCAAATTGATATTCCTCACCCCTCTCCCTTACTTCCTGTTATTTCCATTCAGATAACAGCTCAAATATCATCTCCACAATGAGGTCTTGCTTGGCTAACTCCTGTCACTAACTGTCTCTAAGTCACTGTCACATCACCATACTTAACTTTTATCATAGCATTTACCATTAGGGGACGTTATTCTATACAGGTTTCTAATATGTCTGTTTATTTTATATCTTCCCAAAATAGAATTTGAGCTTCATGAGAGCAAGACTGTCTGTTTTACTTACTGGACTGTGACTGGTACATTACAGATATTCAAGCATCCATTGGATGAAATCCAATCAAGCCTCTGGCCTAAATTTCAGTAACTCTGGACAGTAGGGAACTGAGGGAATAGAGGAACACATTAAATAACACCAAGAGGAAACAGGCAAATCAAGAATGTGGGAGATAATACATAATAACTGACTTGAACTCTTCAGTAAGTCAGTGTTGTGGAGAAAACAAAGTGGAGGCATTTTGTTTATGGGATTGTTATTTTCTTAGGAATGATAATGACACTGTGGTAACTTAGGCATATATCCTTATTCTTAAGAGATGCCGGCTGCATTATTAATGGGTGATATTTTTTAATATATGCAACTTAAACTTTCACATAGAATGGCAAAACTCTGTGTGTGTGTGTGTGTGTGTGTGTGTGTGTGTGTGTGTGTGTGGAGAGAGAGAGACAGAGAGAGAGAGAGATAAAGAGAAAGAGGAAGTATAGATAGTAAATTTTAAAGGATATTATATAGGTATTTATTGTACTTGTCTTTTGACTTATTTGTATGTTTTATTATGAAAATTTTCAAAGTTGGGAAAAAAACCTTTGGATAAATGACTAACTAGATGAAAGGTAGTGAATCCCTCCTGATTCTAGCCTACCGAATACCAAATGCTCAGGACCTACTATTCCTCTAATTTTTCATGGTAAGAATGTTCACTAATACTTATTTAATAATCTAAGTCATCCCTCTGTTAACTGTTATACCTGTATTGCATGTCATTTATACCATATGGTTCAATGATAAACCTTTATAGAGTCAGAGCCCAGATGTTGGGGATCATGCCAGTCAATTCATTTACAATGCCCATACTAGGGGGCTAAACAGAGAGAGATGATTAACAAATTATTTGGAGGAACAAATATTTGCAGATCAGCTGCACATTTAGGTAAGTCATGGATCTTGAGCATCTAGACAGAGATTTTCAAACCAGTCCCAGAAGAGCTGGCCATGAAAGAGAAAGTAGCTAACTTATAAAATGAAGTTCAGTTCATGTGAGGCAGGCTTGGCAGAATTTGCACCTCAAACATCATGGTCACTAAAAAGGACATCTGGCAGGGCCCAAAATGACATACACAAACTAATGAATTTCTTATTCCCTTTGACTTTCCCGTATTGCTCACTTGAATATAAGCTGCAAGAAAATAAAAGTTTGACTATTTTTTCACACTGCTATAATATCAGTACTTAAAAAGAATGCCTAGAACTTTTTAGATACCCAATAATTATTGTTTGAATGAATTAATGAGTCGAATTCTGACAGAACAATGGTTCTCCAACTTTAGCAGGTATCAGAATCATTTGGAGCACTTGGTAAAACACAAGATTCCTAGACCCGACTCTTAGAATTTCTGATTCAGTATTTCTGGAATGTGGCCCGAGAACAGACATAATGCTAATGCCAGTGGCCTGGAGACCACGTTTTGAGAAGCACTGCTGTAAGAATTATCTCTCTTAACTTTCTCTTTGCTTCAGACAGTGCTACCTAAGAAGCAAAGACAGTACTATGCAATCCTTTTGTATAAGATACCTAATATACCTCATTGTTTATTTGACAAATATTCTTCTTATGGTACTATAGAAACATTTAAGCTTGAATTTAGGTTACTCAAAATTCAGACACTTTCCCATCAATCAAGCCAAATATTTGCCATAGGTATTTTACTCCTTGCCAGGGGAAGCTAGAATTCCATATTATCAGCTCAGTATACTACTCCTCCAGCTCATTTCTGTGCATTTGGAAGAAGGCTGGGAAAATATACACTATCTCTTTGCAGCACGATTGCTCCGTGAAGCATGTCTGCCCCCAGAGAAATCAGGTGCCTCATGCACTGCAGAAATTTATGTTAAAGAAAGTCTGTTTATGAGAGGCGAATGTGTAACCCAAATTTATCTCCCAGTGACAACTTCAGAATCTGAAAATTTCCAACATCACCCCCTTGTGAGTTGCTTGAAATTGCTGTTTTTCAAGTCAAGAACACCTGTTTAGTGTTTTTCTCCTCACCCTCTCTGGTAAATGGAACCACTAGGAAAACAGCATCTGAAGGTTTTAATGAATAAGAAACACAAAGTATTGACAGATTTCAGCACATTATACAACCCTTACCCTGTCCCCCTAATGAGGTAAGATCAAAAAGGAAAAAAAACAGTTGTGATATTGGGCTCTGGAGTTTGTTTTTAAACTGCTGCAAATGAGCTCAGATAGAGTACCATTCTACTGGGTACAGTCATAAGCAATTTGCACATTGCTGTGAAATAACATATACAGACATGACTGTGGTAAGTGAACAACTAAAGATTTGATGTTCAGCATCAGGCACACTTCCAAATAACTTTCCATCTCAACTATACGACACTCTAGCAATCAAAATTCCACTTGTGCCTTTACCACTGGGTCAGATCTAACTACAAAGCAAAAAACAAAACAAAAAAACAACTAAAAAGTCTGAGCCACTTATTGAATCTTATTCTAATTAGGTAGTTATTGGGTACCTACTCTGTAATAGAATACAGATTTTGAGAACAGAGAAAGAAAATATTAATTACAGCTAGATGGGATGACAAATGATCTGATAAACTGCTACGGAGGGGCGCCTGGATGGCTCAGTCAATTAAGTGTCTAACTTCAGCTCAGGGTCATCTCATGGTTCGTGAGTTCAAGCCCCACATCAGGTTCTGTGCTGACAGCTCAGAGCCTGGAACCTGCTTCAGATTCTGTGTCTCCCTCTCTCTGCCTCTCCCCTGCTCACACTCTGTGTTTCTCTCTCTGTAAAATAAATAAACATTTAAAAACACTGTTACGAACTACTTATTTTGTGCTAGTCACTCACTTAGGTGCAAACATTTGATTTGATGGTCACAGTCCCTATTTGTAGGTCTTGGTCTACTCAAAAATACACACAAACAAGTCAAAAAATAAGTGGTTATGTAATTCCAAGTTAAGAAAAGGTAAGAAGGTCTTTCATTCAGCCAACATGTGCTATTCAGTCAGGTCCTATGGCTTGAAAGATGGGTAGAATTTTGAGAACCAGATGAGGAAAAACTGAGCAAAGGAGGGAGAATGGTAATCTATGCAGGATGAATAACATAAGAAAATTACAGGTGAGCCATCAAATAGAAGTGAGATCTCAGAAGGCTTTGAACTCTATACAAGAGAGTATGAGATTTATTCTCTAGTCCAGAGGTCTACAAATTGGAGTTTACAAAATAATTAAACCACTGAAGGTAGGAAGAATAAGTTAAAAATGTGTTTAAACTTATCCAATTTTTAAAACACAAAGATCAGTGTGGCTTTCTTACTTGACTCATATGTTGGATCGACACAAATCTTGAAAAGAACTTGACAGAGAGGGTCAATCTTGCCCTCACTTGCAGTGCTTATATATACAGCCGCCCTGAGATGCAATGGATGTGGATAATTTTAATTAGTAGAGTTCTTATAATTCTTTATACTAAGATGAGAACTTATCAGGAACATCTTATATATCACTCATTTGTTGGTTATCTCAAGGGAGATATTTAAACAAAGTTGCTTATTGGTTATCTCAAGAGAGATAGTTAAATGAATTACAGAGTTCTTAAATTAAAGATGAATTATACATTTTTCTTTTAGAGAAATTAATACCAAATTTGCAGACCTTTTCTATGATCACAATAGACTTAAAATGTGATACATACTTTGTCTGTTCCTTCAAGGTAAATGTAAAGATTTTAATAGCTAAGAAAGGAACTTCTTTGAGGATAGAAAAAAAACTATGGAGAGAACATTTAGAATATCAATGTTTGGGAATATTCCCATTTTTAAATTTTTTGTTACCAAATGACATAAGTATGTTATGTATTTAAACAAATGTATAGCAACATATTTAAATTTGGAAATGGGATTTTCGTCTGTGTAGGAATCTTCTAAATGAATTTCAGATGGTTTACAGCAATTTGTTAATAATTGAAAATGTCAGATTCATTAATTTACAAGATTAATTAAATTGCAAGGAAAACTGATTAACATTAAAGAAGGTAAAAATGTATGTGTCAAATTTCAGTAAAAAACACTTTGACACCACTAGAAGAGCAGACTGAAAAATGAATCATGACAGTGCAGTAAACAATATAATCTCTTATATGTATATTATGAGGTAACTTTTTTAGTTGTAACATCTATAATAAGTATCAATATAATCTAGGTGTAGTCTGAGATATTCAATATATTAAATCAAAGTGTTAAACCAATATTTTCATAAACTAATGGTGAATATTTCATTACATTTCTATCATTGATAATACTAACAATTTTACTGAGGAGTAGAAATTTTGTACTATAAACAAAATTTTACGATATTTCAAAATCTTGTTTATTTCACCTTTTGTATAGAATTTTAAATTTGTTTTACTTTCTTGTAAGCTTGTAAAATATTCATTTTATGAACATATGAATAGCATATGAACAAAAATAAAAATATATTAATGTATACACAAATTAGTACTGATGATTTGCATAATCAAAACAACATGCCTTACTGAAAAGGCTGCCAATGAAGCTTTTTGAAGAGAGAGGTAATACTCTATACTGGACTCTATGGACATTAGTATGCTAGCAGAGATTAGGGATGAGAAACTAAAAAGTCAAAAACTATTGCAATGATCTCAAGAAGTGAGGCCTGAAATAAGAGTCACGTGGCGATCCATAAAGGAATAATGAGTTATTACAGGCATTGTGATAGGCAGAATAGTGCCCCCCCACAAAAAAGTATCTATATCCTAATTCCCAGTACTATATAACTTGGTGAATATATTATGTTAAATGGCCAGAGAGAATTAACATGGCAGAGGAATTAAAGTTGCTAACCAGATGACCTTAAAAATAAACAGCTTAATATGGATTATCTTGATGGGCCCAATATAATCATAAGGGCTCTTAAACGTGGAAGAGGGAGGAAGAATCTGTGGCAATGTAAGCAATGAGAAAAAGACACAATCATGTACTGCTGGCTCTGAGATAGAAGGGGCCATGAATCAAGAAATGCAGGAAGCCTCTAGGAGATGGAGAAGCAAGAAAATGGATTTTTCCTTTATGAGCCTCAAGAAGAAATGTAGCACTGCCAACATCTTGCTTTTATCCCAGTGAGACAAATTTCAGGCTACTGACCTCTAGAACTATAAAATAATAAATATGTGTTGCTTTAAGCCACCAAGTCCATAGCAATTTGTTACAGCAACAACAGGAAACTAATAGAGGTATTATGGAAGAAACATGATGCACAGTAATTAGAGGAAAAACTAAAAAGCTGAAGATGAGGCGATGTTTAAAGTTCAGGAGACTCCAAGAGTGAAGTTAACAATTACGGAATCAAAGATGAAAGGAGAAAAAAACAGATGTAGGGAGTAACCTAAAAATAATACTGTAAAGCCATCAAGTGTTCTAGTTCTATCTTGAGACATATGAATCAGTTATAATAAAGAAACCATCCCCCAATTAAGTGAAATTTTCAATAAACAATGTCATATTAAACTTTTACAATTAGATATTTAACTATTACAATTGGGAAAGATGTAAAATAAAGTATCTGCTTGACGAGTGATCAAATGCTACCCTACACAGAAGCCTATGCTAAATATATAATCTCAGTATCAAGAAAAAAAAAACACAATACTAATATCTTCTCATTGTTCTTGTCTTTCGCTTCTTTTCTTCTCCTACTTTTAATGTGTTGTATTCCTATAAATAACAAGGTGCTTCTGCACCTAAATTTAATGCAGTCACATCACAATACTGCTTTGGAATAGAAACAAGAAATTAACAAGAAGGTTAAAATGAGTTAGTCTAGTAAATGTACAAACACATGTCTCTTTTCTGCTTTTTTTTAATGTCTGTTTATTTTTGAGAGAGCACGAGTGGGAGGAGGAGCAGAAAGAGAGGGAGACAGAGGATCCTGAGCAGGCTCTGAGCTGACAGCAGTGAGCTGATGTGTGGCTTGAACTCAGGAACTATGAGATCATGACCTGAGCCGAAGTGAGATGTTCAACCAACTGAGCGACCCAGGCACCCATTTTTTCCTGCTTTTCATGTCACATCCTTTGAGCTACTCACTGAAACTACTTGACTGATTGGACAATTAGTTAAGAATGGATGCTACTGGAACCCAAAAAGCAAGTGCAATTTTGGATTAGATAACAGGGCAACACACAGGGTTTTTAGGTGCTGACATAACACTTGCTGTTGACTGGATACAGACCTAAGGGGAGAACTGAAGGGAAGAATCACTCTAATGAGGAGCTCTCCATTTTAATTTTTGGCTGGAAAATTTGGGTAGTGTTCAATTCAAAAATTCTCCATATGCTAGTGGTTTGGCAAGATGCTACAAGAACATTTCAAAGTATACACCTCTGACCCTGCAATCCTATTTCTAGTACTTTACACTGAAGAACAGGGGGTGGGGTGGATATGTGTATTATCAGAATAATTCTACAAATGTTCATTCAATTTGGTCTTTCCATATTTCCACCACCTTCCCCAAGTTTTAAGCAATGGCCAGGCTGTTGTTTGCTTCTTTACCTCAGGGCAAAAAGCAAAAGAAGCCCAAGTCTGGAGTTCTTTCTATAAATGGTAGATTCATAGAAGATATGATGCTAGGTATAGGAAGGAAGAGAGAAAAGGAAATTAAAGGGCAAAGAAATAAGAGAAGTTTTCTCAGACCAAAATAAGAAGTGAGCATTGCAAGTCTTTATTCGCTATATATGCATCTCAGTTCTTAACCACCCAAGGAACTCAGAATGGATCTCCAACTCAGTTCTGCCACTGACATGATGGGTAACCTTAGTTAAATTCTGTTCCAGGTGCTGGAAATACAACAGTGAAGAAGACAGATAAGCCCCATCCCTGTGGAAGACAAAACAAAATAAGTAACTTCTGCCCTGACAATGATGTTATCGAAAACCAGGAGAAAAATTAGTCCAAAGAAAATTAAAAAAAAAAAAAAAAGACTTCAATAGGGGTACCTGGGTGGCTCAGTCAGTCAAGCATCCTACCTCGGCTTGGATCACAATCTTGTGGTCCATGAGTTTGAGCCCCGTGTTAGGCTCTGTGCTGACAGCTCAGAGCCTGGAACCTGCTTTAGATTCTGTGTCCCCCCCGCTTCTCTCTGCCACTCCCCTGCTCACACTGTGTGTGTGTCTCTCAAAAATAAGTAAACATTAAAAAAAACTTTTTAAAAACCTCAACAATGACACAGATAAATGTAACTAGCAGACACGTACATTGAATCAGCTAATATAACTATGTTCAAGTATTTATAGGAAACTACAAACATAATGAGAGAAATAGATGACATAAAACCCAAATGGAACTTCTAAACATAAAAATAAAATATCTGAAATCAAAAATTTCCTGGGAGGGGCGCCTGGGTGGCTCAGTTGGCTGTGCATCCGACTTCGGCCCAGGTCATGATCTCAGTTTGTGGATTCAAGCCCTGTGTCGGGCTTTGTGCTGACAGCTCAGAGCCTGGAGCCCGCTTTGAATTCTGTGTCTCCCTCACTCTCTACCCCTTCCCTACTCATGCTCTGTCTCTCAAAAATAAAATAAACTTTGAAAAAAAAATTTTTTTTTAATTCCTGGGAAATGTTAATAACAGACTGCATTCTGCAAAAGAATAGATCAGGGAATCTGAAAACAGCAATAAAATGTGTCAAAATAAAGCACAAAGAGAAAAAAGAGCACACATACCCAAAAAACCAAAAAACCAAAACAAACAGAAAAAAAAACCCTGAGCCACAATATACTGTAGGAAAATAATAAGCAGAAGAACCGTCGCAGGGACAGAAAAAGCATCTGAAGAAATAACAGTATTTTTCCAAATTTGATGAAAACTTTCAACCCACAGATCCAAAAAGATGAACAAAACTCAAGTAGCATAAATACAAAGAATACCACATCAACACAGATAATAATCAAATTGCTTTCAAGGAGAAATAAAACAGTGATAAAGAGAAAATTTTAAAAGCAGCCAGAGAAAAAAATATATAAAAGACTTCTCAGCCGAAACTATGCAAGCAGAAAGACAATGGAATGGCATCTTTAGAGAAAAATAAAGAATATCATCATTTGGAAAATCCCTAATAATAGATGCAGGCAATATCTAAATTGCTAACATCACAAAAGGCCAACAACTTGTGCTATTTGCCTCCTGATGGAAGTACACAAACCACCTACTAATTTTTGCCAGTAAATAAGAACTTGAATCAGATCAAACCTCTAGATGCAAAATAAGTTTATAAGAAATACAAGGGACAGAGAATCATATTAAATGAAGCTTAATGGTTGCAATCAGCATAATCCAGAATGAGGGAAATACTACAAAACAATACATTTCCTCAGCCAAATAAACTTCAAGAAAATTAAAAGACTTAAAAGACATATCAACCAAATTAAATGTGTGGATTTTATTTGTGTTCTGATTTTAACAGATTCACTATAATCAAAAAAGTTGCACGAACTGAATGATATTATGGAATCAGAGATTCATACTAAAGTATCCCTGGTATACGCAAATTTGTCTGGGGAGGGGGTAAAGAGGATATACAGGTATAAATGAAACCACAGTGGCCATTAGTTGATGTTTACTGGGTGGAATGGTACACAGAAGTTCATTATTCTCTACTTTTATTTATAAATGTATGGAATAAAAAAATTAAGAAAATGAAAGAAAAGAAATGCAATGTTTTCACATATCTAAGCTTACAGCGTAACATCAGTATTCTATCTATGTACAGACATGTTACTGGTAGTATTACAGAATTGAAATGGCTATAGGGGTAAGGATATAAAAACTGTATGCAGCATGATCCCAATTTAATATTTAAATATATAGTACTATTTATATATGCCTATAGATGAGAGGGAGAGAAGAGATAAGGGAACAGAATGTCAAAATGTTAGTTGTAATTATTTCTAAGCTGCAGAATTATGAATGATTTATTTCATTAAAATTTTGTTTTCCAAATTTTCTATGTAATTTATTACTATAATTAGAAAAAGTATAGACAAAACAATGTATCCAAAATCAAACTCATTTAAGAGTTTGATTAAAAATACTGTCTGCCCTTTAACTTTGGAGTTCATGAAAAAAGGGATAATACAGAAATAGTGAGTCACAATATCTATGGGTCTGCTATGGTGTCTTCTCCAGGCAGCTTTAGTTCTTTCTTTCTCAGTCTTCTGAAAACAAATTGCACATCTTTTTTTTTTTTAAACATTTATTTATTTTTGAGACAGAGAGAGACACAGCATGAATGGGGGAGGGTCAGAGAGAGAGAGAGGGAGACACAGAATCGGAAACAGGCTCCAGGCTCCAAGCTGTCAGCACAGAGCCCGATGCGGGGCTTGAACCCACGAACCGCGAGATCATGACCTGAGCCGAAGTCGGACGTTTAACCGACTGAGCCACCCAAGCACCCCTCTTTTTTTTTTTTAATATTTATTTATTCTTGAGAGAGAAAGAGATCTGATGAATGCGATCAGGGGAGGGACAGAGAAAGAGGGAGGGAGGCATAGAATCCCAAGCAGTCTCCAGGCTCCAAGCCGTCAGCACAGAGCCCAACGTGGGACCGAACCCACGAACCGTGAGATCATGACCTGAGCCGAAGTCAGATGTTTATCTGACTGAGCCACCCAGGCACCCCGCACATCTCTTTTTTTAATACTTCTCATTATAATTTTTAAGTGCCCTTCTTTCTTCTCTTAGTGACCACAGACCACATCTTATTCATCTTGGTATCTCAGCACAGACACACAGAAGATATTGACAAAGTACATGCTAGATGAATGAATTACTAATGTGCTCTTTTTGAAAATAATAGCATGAAATTAACAGAAACTAGAGAAAACAGGAAAAGAAACAGGAATTCTCCTTATATCATAAGATCCTTTGATGAGATCTACTAATCAATTGTGTTTTCCTTTAAGTAAATATGTATTAAGCTTCAATCTTGTGCTAGGTAGTTGGAAAAAGACAAAAAAAAAGCCCAATTATCTTCCCTCATGGAGATTAAAATCACATAAAATAGAGAATCATAAATAACTGTATTAACAAGATCATAGGAGAAAAGAGGCATGAATAATACCAAGAGTCCATGATAGAGGAGGAGAAAATATAAATATAAACATCCTTTAGAGAATAACAGGGAAAGTTCTGTGGAAAAGATAACACTGATACTGTCTAAAAAGATGGTTGGGGAAAAAAAACATGTGGATAAAGAATAACATGAGTAAAAGAAGGAGACAGATGTATACTTTATCAGTAAAAATGAAGAAGGCAGAACTTGAATGGAACAGAGATGCTTCTGATTACTATAATTAGTAATTAAAATCCAACAACTGGCCATATAGTCACTAATTCTTCCAGTAAATATTTATTAAAATATCTTGGCATCAGGCACCTTCCTAGACATCAGTTCACCACCTTTATGGTCTGACCTCTACTTACCTTTCTACCTCAAATGTTTCCTTTCCCAACCACACATGCCATGTCTTAGCCTTCCACCCTTCTTCCTTCCTCACTATTGTCCTCTCGCCACCTACTTTTCATCTTTATCCAACTCATCCAAAAAACTCCCCTTGGAAGTCACTTTTCCAGGTAAATTAACACCTCCTGCCACCTGACATGCTCTGGGTGGGTACCCCTCCCAACCACCACCATCATCATCATGACCATCACCACCAGCACCACAGCACCACCACTCTTACTATGTATCACAATTAGACACTAATCAAGAGCAGCATTCCCTTCTGACATCAGTGATTAATGCTTGTTGTAACCATAATAGATCAACTAAAAGTTAATGATAAGTTGACAGTCAAGAGAACAATGCTATTAATGGCAAATGGGTTCGTTAAGGAAATTTGGTAGATGGAACCTCAACTATAAGACACTTATAGCTCAACTTGCTGTGATGGCAGCAAAAAAAAAAAAATGCAGAGGCAGAACAACATATTGTGTGAGGTTTCTTTATTTCCTCTTTTCTTTCTTCTATTTGTAGAAATGGGTAGGGGAGGGAAAGTATCTGTAAGCATCCCATCATGACTGAAAGTTTTTTCAGAACACCCACCCATAACAAATCTCAACAGACTTGGAAACAATTTTCTCCAGGCCAATCAGGTCATCAGCAAAGTATCCTAATGGCATTTTGTTCTTTCCTTCACAAAAGGAGCCAGAATATCTGCCTCATTTTCTCCAAACTACTTACATCTCAGCTGGTGTCAGATTATTTCTTGCTCTCATGCTTGGCTGCCTCCATGTTGTTGACTTAATAAATCAAACTTACCCAAATGTCCCCAAATGTGGCCTTGAAAAAAAATCTGATTTTTTTAAACATAAGCACACACTCGCCATTTGTGTAGACTCCTTGCACTTCTAGAGCTAAGTAGACATTCCCATTCCCTCACAATGTCTCTTATTAGTTCTCTCTGGTTTTATTAAAACCTTTTCTCTTTCATTAAAATAAAAAGCCTCTGAAAAACTACAGTTACAGATTTTCTGCAACCCACAATTTATGGCTGCTACTTGCAACCTTCAAAAGCTTTTAAAAATAGTATCGGCTCTATTATTCTATATTATGGTAATTGTAGTAAAGATTTAAGAGGCACTTTAAGACTTTTTAGCTCTACAGTATATTTCTGTTCCAATTTCTTGCTTAGGCATTTGGGAAAGAAACCTTATTTAAAAGCTTTACCCTCTGCCCTCTGATATACAGCTTCCCTCTTAACTACAGTAACTAGACCTCACCACACAATTAGGGAAGCTGGGTCTCCAATTAGAGCTCAGCAAAATGTGGGGCAAAGCACATCTTTCCAGAAGCCCATTCCATTTATATGCACCTGACAATAATCAAAATTTTTCTCCTATGCTACAGACCTTTGACCCCTTTGTTATGCTTCACATCCCCTTGTTAACTCCCTACCCCTCCTTTGCTCCCACAGGAAATCAGCGAAGATAATCACAAGATTAAATAACTCCAATGCCATTGCTAAAATGTTCAAAGCCATTAATATAACAAACGCCCAAGTGGCCACAGGGATTTATGTAGTATTGAAATTAAACTGACCTCACACTATCTTCGACATAGATCTGTTCTTTCTAGTTAACCTGTGTTTTTTCCTCTTGTTACCTAATCTAGGATGGTTACAATTCAAAACAACCAAGGAAACAGCTAACGGAATTTCCAGAACTGTGAGCATGCACAAAAATCCCAATCTAAAGGTTGCCCTGGCATTGTTCTTTGTATTCAGTGCACCAAAGGGTATGAGCATTTTAAACATAATTCCCTCTATACACCACATTGCTAATGCATTTTACTTGGGCACACACCATATGGAAAAACCACACATTCCCTGCTCCTTCCCTCCCTCCTTTAGGATTTCAGTAGCATCTGGACAGCACAAATCTCTAACAGTCCCCAACTCTGCAAAGGACAGAGCCAAGTCCCAGACTTTCCTTGTTCTGACAAGAACCCTCCTACTGCAGAGTCACAATCTTTTATTGTGTCAACAGTTATCAGCTGGGGAGCTTTTCATATGAACTTCCTCACCGAGCACATTTTCCCCTAACTGCCAGCTTTCTTCCCAAGCAAAGGATAGCTCTATTCTATACCCACAGTAAATAAACTTAAGTGTTTCCACTTTGTTTTGCCTTGTTCCAAGATTCCATGTAAATTTCAGAATAGTGAAACATACAGTGATTTCTACACACTGGTATTTTATGATTTTAATTTGCTCAAAAGCTCTGAATTTCATTATATTTTCCCATTTGGTGCATGGGATTTTTACAGTTAACAGATGTTCACTTAATAGAGCCTCCTAGTGAGCAAATCAGTTTTTTCCCTCTGGTATTCATGTAACTTTCTAGTCTTGCAGTAGCTGTTTCTGGTGCCTGCCAAGTTATCTGGCAGTGGAAGCTCAAATCAAAAAGTGCAACAGCTCTTTGGAAATGTGTGTTCTCGTTTCTTCAGTCCCACTCATTCCAATTTAACTCCTTTCTCATTAACACCATGTGAGAAAGCCCGCAGGGGAAAACACCAGTATCCTACACCAGATAGGTTTCAAAGATGTTCTGCGCCCACGTAAATATTTTTTAGCCTACGGCCACTGCAAATGCCAAAATTTTAACACATCCAAAATACTAGAGAAAGAGTTTTCAAAAAAAGAAAAAAAATCCAAAACTATCCTAGGCCAATCTCCCAACTTATGACTTTTTTCAGAGTTTTTTACTTAAATGTATCTCAGGACATTTAAATAAATCACAAAACCAAAGGAAGATCCCTATCCCAGGAATCTGAGCATGTCTGCTTATACAAGAGTCCCCGCTAATCCATGGAAGATATGTTCCAAGACCCATGTTGAATGCCTGAAACCACAAATAGTACAGGACCCTATATATACCATTCCTTCCTATATAAACATACCTATGATAAAGTTTAATTTATAAATTAAGGAACAAGAGATTAACAACAATAACAACACAGAACAATTATAATATACTGTAATAAAAGTTACGTGAATATAGTCTCTCTCTCAAAATATCTTATTTTACTATACTTACCCTTTTTGTGATGATGTGAGATGACAAGATGCCCACATGCTGAAATGTAGTGAGCTATACTACTGACCCCCTGACAATACATCAGAAAGGATCATCTGCTTCCACACCAGATCACAGTTGACCATGAATAACTGAAACCACATAAAGAGAAACCATAGATGAGGAGTGATGACTGTAGTTTCTTACTTAACTAGGAAAGGTTCTGTGGGTATCTGCAAAGGCTGTTATCATGGGTCTCTTCGGTTACAAACACAACCTAAAAGTCTGAATATCCAATGACCCATCAAGACGCCCATTTGATTCAGGACACAAACAAGGATCTCTCTCTCTTGAAACTGCATTTGGAAGCCCAAATTAACCAATAAGTAGCAGCAGTACATGACAAGTTTCTTTACAAAGAAATCAAAGAACTCAACTTGCTGGAAATTCTCATGGTTATTTCTTGTCACCACTCCTAAGATTAGGGCTTGTGACAAATGAAGGATAAAAAAAGGGTATGAGAGGAATTGGGGAATGTCATCAAATATTTTTCTTTGTCTCCTGATTGATATTTTGTTTGTTTGTTTAGAGACAGAAAGAGAGAGAGAAAGAAAGAAAAAGAGAGAGAGAGAGAGAGAGAGAGAGAGGGGTCAGGGGAGAGGGGCAGAGAGAGAGAGATAAAGAATACTAAGTAGGTTCCACACTCAGCACAGAGCCCAACTCAGGCTTGATCCCATGACCCTGGGATCATGACCTGAGTCAAAATCAAGGGTCAGACGTGCAACTGACGGAGCCACCCAAGCACTCCTGATTGATGATTTTTAAACATCTGCAATGGACTTGCTCCTCCTTGGCTCCTGTCAAGAGCTGTCTGGCTTTCTAACATGGAATTCTCCAATGCCCTTATCTAGAATGTTTGTACCCAGACCAACTTTCAAGTCCAGCTGTGCTTCTAGGTTAGTCATCCTTCAGGACTCAGGTAAATGTCTCATTCATAAAGTTCTCCCTGATCTATACCATTTATCCTCATCTGATTATTTTTTGTTGTTGTTGCTGAGAAATCCTTTATTTTCCAAATGTCTTATTGAACAGGTAGGTAAGCTGATGCCTTAGGACTTAAAGTAGTCAACTAATCTCTCATAGATGGCTAAACTCAGGCAGAAATTAAAGCCAGTGTCCAGACTCCCACCTGAAGCACTTTCTACAATCTCAGTTTTAACCTCCTTTATCTTAATTCTGTTGTTTACCTTCCTTACTCTCACGGTATCCCTAAGCATTTTGAGGCCTACGGAGCATCTCTTATATGCTAGGTGCTTTAAATGCTTTCTTAATCCTAGGAATGCTAAAAAGTGGATTTATCAGTCACAGTCTGGTTAGGAAAACAGAAACCATAAAAATGTTTCAAACCAAGTCTATCTGAAATGGGTAATCATTACAAAGGTGATTAGAAAGTTGCAAAGCCTAACAGGGATGTTAAGGTTACCAAGAATTTAGCCAAAATGGGAAGCTGTTACCTCACAGATGGAGGGACAAGGAAGAAGGCATGCCACCGGAGCCTATGGCTCAACACTAGTGATGGAAGTTAGCGCCATCATTGACTTGCCAGGTGGGGGCTGAAGCCCTGGAAGAGAAGCAACAGCTACTAGATGGGCTCCAGAAAGCAGAAAGAGGTGGAAACACTCTAACTTCTCCCTTCCTCCACACCTCTGCTCTCCCACCCATGCTTCTCACTGGCTAATCCCAGAACAAGCCAGCTAAGAGGGAGCTTGCAGGGGTCAGTCCACACTGTGATGCAGGACAGGGCAGTGGAAGGCTAAAATGACTCTGAGAGTTTACAGGCAAATGTCAGGAACAGTAAGTCCCTCAACCCCACTTAGTTCAGAAGACTCAGGCTGGCAGTTGAGGATACTTATCCAAAGTTAGATATCTAATAAGTGATGGATTCTACATTCCAACTCCAAAACTATGACACTGATTCCAATGGCCATAATCTCTCAATGTCATGCCTTCACCCTCACACATGAATGTGCAGTAGGTGTTTGACGTACAACCAGTGAGTTAGATGTAATGTTAAATAAGCAGCCTAGTTCTGTTCACATGTGAAGGTCTCCCTACAGAAGTCGCTGGAGCCTCTTGATTCTGTTTAGGTTTAGGAAAAGTTCTACTTATTTCCCATTTGTTGAAAAGAGAGATGCTGTTATGGATTCCCCAAATCATGAGCTTTCATGAAAGATGGTTTCAGAGCCAGTCATAAATGGCTCAAGTCTTAAATGATAGTATTAATGAGATTTTGCAATTAGAATGAGCTGTACACAAGCCTTTGCTTTGTCACTCACAGGCTGTGTGACCTTGGGCAGGTAACTTTCTCTCTCTGAGCATCAGTTTTGCAATGAGTGAAAGGAAAATAATAAAATCTACCATACACGGTTGTTAAGAGGACCATATTAGATCAATTACATAAAAGAGATATTATGGTGTTTACCCAGTTCAAGCACTCAATAAAGATTAGGAAGGATAACAATAATACAGGTTATGAAAAACATTCCCCATGGACGAATACAGCTTTACACATATAGACTAAAGAGCAAAGCCTCTCTTGAGTACTCCTGCAAAAACTCATGGTTCTACAGTGATTAAAGAATAAGTTGGCAGTAACAAACCAGCAACACTGGTCATCAGCAAATCCTGGGGTCTGTGCTACTACTGTGAGAGCATTTAAATGGTATTTTGGGGTCTTAATTGGCAAAAAGTCAGTAACCCAAGAATTATAAAGAATTAATTTATCTGCATCCAGCTAATCAATATTCACTAAGCATGCTTCAGCTCCTAGCATCTCAGAGGAACTAAATAAATTGTCAGTCAGCAGCAGCACAATTTTATTGTGGTGGCAGCGGTATTTTTTTTTCCTTTTGCTAAATTATTCACCTTCTCAAAAAGCAATTTGATAAATATTTATTTCTTCATAATACATTCTAACAACTGCTGATTTGTGACCCTTGCTGTGGACTGAATTTAAATTGGGGAGGAGGTAAGGACTCTATGAATATGCCAAGACAGAGCCACAGACAAGGAACTGTTTCCTTCACGCTCTCAGAGAGCACACTGGCCTCCCATGGCATGAGGGCACTAATTGAATTTAAGAGAGTAATAAGAGAGAAGCACACACAAACACAAACAAGCACATTCTGCGTGCTTGCCAGGATATTCTGTAGTACAGCTCAAGCACGCAGCCCTGCAGCCAAGCCAAGACGGAGACTGGGGATTATAATGAAAAGTGGTCTAGGTGACAAGGAGACAGGAGAAACACGGGGAAGGCAGAATTCCGAGTGTTTTCTGACCAGAAGACCATATCTAAACAACAAGAGAACATATATAAGGTTATTTTCTCCTTGCTGCTTCTTCTGAACCATCTCCACTGCCCCCTCCACTACTATTGATTATTGCCCAGTTTGAGAAAAAGTTAATGCTTCTTGCAGGTAGCTGGGAAGAAACGTGGTCCACTCAAGGGACCCTTCTAGTTCTTCCCTATCATCTTGGTACTCTTGATGGCAAATGACTGAGGGTTTTTACAGTCTTTTATCCAAACATTTAAGAGGATTTAAATTAAGAAGAACTGAAACTCAGTGTGCCAGGAGCAGCAGGACTGAGCGTGATTTTCCTTCACATGGGAAAAGTACAGAAGTGAACACATGTTCCTTGGCACTTGTCCCTGCTATATAATCATGAGACAGAAATTCCCTCTCAGTGAAGGCCCACCACACACCTTGACTTTTGTCCTGCCTACAGCATGAGGCAGACTGCTCAGATTTAGTTTGGTTGGGACCACAAACTTCTTTATCACTCACTCACATTTCCATTTTCAAATTTTCTGACATAGAAAATTCTGGGAAAAGACCCACACCAAATTCTTTACTGTAGCTGTTCTGAGCATTAAGACTGTTTTTCCCCCAAATGCCATGTTTTACACATAGTACTTATAGAATACCACAGCAGAATTTATTCCTAAGTGAGGCAAGTTCCCAAGTTGTTGTATTCAGGGTCACTACAGTTTTAGTGCCAACCTCTGAGCATTTGGTGGCTCATCCTTTAGATTAGGGGTGTAAACTCAAACACCTACAGAGATCAGGAAAAATAGTGAGTGAAGCCAGCCAGTTCAGGGAGTACAAAGCAAGAGTGGAGACTGTAGAAAACTTAAGAGCTTAAGCACATCGAGGCATCCATAGGGGCAACCGCTACTGAGCTCCAGAAAACTATCTTCATGGGGAAATGAAGTCTCAGCATTGCCAGTTCTTCTAATTCTGCCAAATAATTGCCACGTTCTTCTAATTCTTGGCAAGAAATCCAATAAAAATACAACACGGTGTGTGCCAAGATGTACAGCTGTAGTTTGTGACAGGGAACCATTATTATCCCCTTCCAAAATCCACAACACTTTGTATTAGGCTGCGTTAGGTTACAGTAAGAAATTAACCAAATGCCTAGTGGCTCAACACAACAGATTATTTCATGCTCCCATAACCATCCATGGCAGTTCCAAGTCAGTTGGGATGGATGGGGACTGAGGATGTGGGGAGGGACAAGGGAGGTCACACTCAATACAGTCATTCAGAAAACCAAGGCGAGTGGCTCTGACATCTTCAGTATGTAACTTTCAAGGTCACCCTGAGAGTTACTCCATCCTAGTCAAATATTAGTTCCTCTCTCCTCTTGCTTGTACATGAAGGCAAGGGGACCAGAGGTGAAAGAAAAGAGCAAAAGATGAAACCTGACTTTCTTCTAACATAACATGTTCCATTAAGGACCTGGGGGTTTTATTCTAGAAGAATTTACAGAAAAGCTAGCATCTTTTATCAGTGTTCTGGGTTTTTTTTTAAGTGACAGATCCAATATTTTATGATATTTGAAAGTTTGTCAAGGCATACATATACCATTCGCCACTTTTGGGAAAAAAAAGAAAAAGAAAAAGCGATTGCCAACAGTGATTGGCAATAATGGGTATTATCTCATGAACATTATAGAACACTAGAGCTGCAAGCATACTTACAGCCCCTTCAATCTAAAGACAAGTGTTTGTCAATGGTCACACAACTCATTTAAGGCACATATACAATTAGAAAAATCCCAAATCATCATTTCTTCTACTACTTTATATATTGCCCAATCTACAATCTAAATTACTTTTCTATAGTTTAAAGGATTACTATTATAAGATGGTCCATTTTTTTATAGATTTCAAAATCCAAAATAAAATAAAAGAGTAAGGGGAATGTGATGAACATGTGTCATTTTTTGCCTTCCCAATACCCTTTCTCTCTTCTGGCAACACACTCTCATTTTCCTTTAAGGAACTAGCTGTCTCCCCTTCGGAATGTTTGTTTGACCCCATCCATTTCCCCGGCTTCAGAAGTAGGCAGATGTCCCAGACCTAGCCAATCAAAGCATTCCTACTGTGGCTAGGATGTCTGATTCAGGGATAAACACATGTTCCAAGAAAGCAAACAGACTCAGTTCGGGGACTTCTGTTAGATTTCTTGGGAAGAAAAACAAGATTTCTGCTGGATTTAAAGATTAACAAGAGGATGTAAGCCAGGAGCTAATGGAGCCTATAGAGCAGAAAAGCCCGCCTAGTCATGAAGCCAACAGAGAGGAAAACAGAATTACCTGATGGAAACAAAGTCCAACATCATCTGAAGCTCTGGCTTAGTTGTATAATACGGCAATCTGCCCCCCACACCTAACTTTTTTACTGTTTTGCTTAAGTCAACTTGGGCTCAGTGATAAAAAAAAAAAGTCCTGCTAACAGAAAAAAAAAAAGTATTACAGAGAAACAGACACCACACCCAACACTGAAAAGTCAAAACTGACAACTTATTTACTGTTTGCAAGTGATGCTCTTCTTCAGGAGGCAGACAAAAGTTACAAAAGATAAATAACAGTCACAGTGGTAAGTACTCAGTAAATGTGAGCTCTCTCAGATACTGCCCAAAAAGCTTGGCATCTATTAAATCATTTAAACTTCACAAGCCTTTGAGGTAGGTACTATCATCACCTCCATTTCACAGACAAAGAATTTCAGTTTTATAGAGGTAACTTGCCCCAGGTCATAAAATCAGGAAGTGGCTGAGCCAGGAATCAAATCTTCATTCTATAAAATTCAAAATTATAAGTACTCATTCTTGCTGTCGAAATATCTTGAAAAACATTTCCTTACCCAGGACATTGGTCCAAGAAAGTGGCAAGACTGATCCTATAAGATGTTGCAGGGAATACAACTGGGTTAAACTCCTCTAAAAGATAAGTCTTCCTCACTGAGGCTTTTACCTAGTCCAAAGATTTTACCTCATCTGCTAGCCTGTACGCACCTCTGGGCAAATGCAGCCTTGTTTCAGGACTGATAATCAGCTACCCTCTTAGCCCATGGCTTCTGTACACTGCACCAACTCACAACCAGAAATAGCAACCCTGAGCAAAGCCCAAGTTCTTTCATGAATTGCTCAAAATCAAGAGTCCTGGAAGGCAACAGAGAGAGAACTCCAATCATAGTCTCCAAAATGTCCATAACAGAATAAGGGACAATTCAATCTTCTCCTGGGTCCTTCTCCTCACCACGGAGCTGCACCATCACAGCAGTATAATATCTGCATCAAGTTTTAACCCATCAACTGTATTAAAGAACAAAATTCAACTGAGTAAATTTTACAGATATTATTGGCTTTATTCAGCAGTTCATGAATCAGGCAGCGTCAAATCTAGCAGACAGAAAGGAGCTCCGAAAAGTTCTACAAGGTGAGAGTTTTTTATAGACAAAGTGACACAGAACAAGGAAGTTATACTGGGCATTTGCTGGTTAAAGTAGGGCTACTTTCCTTCTATGGAGCAAAGGGAAGTCTTAGAACTGGGTCAGGTAATTTGTGCTGAGCAGGCACGTGTTCACAGGTTAACCTAGGCTTCCCTTTCCTGGGAGAGCAGAGCACAGATGTTTAGTTGCATTGTGGCGCTTAGCCTGAGCAACTCTGTCTTGGGCCTAATCTGATTATTTTAACAACTTCAAAGACTAAGAATAAAGGCAGTAAGAAGGGATGGATAGACCCATCCTGTTTGTTTTGCTATCTGTCTGGCTTTGGGAAGGATGGTTAAATTTCTAAGCATCATTCTGCTCATCTATAAAGTGGAAATAGATGTCTAATTCAGCAGGTGGTTGGCACAGTGACTGTCACATAGCAAGCACCAAACAAATGGCAGGTCGTTCTTTCCCACTTCTGCCCATACACGAGGATCTCTGTTTAGCAAGATTTTCATAACAAGGCATATATTTTGGAAGCAGCCAGCAATGAAGGTTCTAAGACCCCTGTTCTGATTAGTGAGTGTGCAAAGCTCAGCACAGCTGTGCCTAGGGTATTCTTATATGCCAAAAGCATCCCTCCTTTTCATCATTTATATTTGAGAAGGCCTAGATCAGATCCTCCACACCTAGTTTGCTCCCACAGGACAGAGTGAACCTTAGAAGTGAAAAGTGGTAACTCTACCAGAGATTATAGCAATGATTAGTAAGAGAATAGAAAAAGCACTTCATCAGCTGACAGTAGAGGGCAACCAGAAGAGAAAATGGAATAACCAAAAATACTTACAAAACATCCAGATAAAGTAATAAAGAAGTTCGATTATCTGATTAAATGCTATTAGTTTGTACTTAATTAGAAAAAAAAATACCTTCCCCAAGTTCAGTGTGGCAAACAGCACTTATTACTTTTACTCCAACAAAAAAGTTGAAAGCAAATACGATTGTTTCTCCAGAAAAAAAGTATAAGTATTCACTATTTTTCTTTTTAGCATCCACTATGTGCTTTCTGTGATGCTACCTAAAACATAAACTTCTTCCCTATGAGGCTTATGCTTAGATGGTAAAAGAAGACAAACAAAGAGGGAAGATGAAGAATATAAGAAAATATTTTTACTTCTCAGACACTTGATAAATTCAAAGACTACTGGCACTACAGGACAAAAAAATCCTTTCAGATCTCCACACCTCTCTTCTCTGTATCCAACCAAACACCAGATCACATCTTCTCCCCATTCTCCATCTCTCTCCAACTCATTCTTCCCATCACCACTGCCTCTCCCCTGGGTGGGGCCCAAACATCTCTAGCCTTGACTATTTCCACAAAGCTTTTGCAGCTTCCTTTCTTGCCCCCCTCCCCATACTTATCCTGGATTAGTATTTTTTAATACAAATTGATTCAGTTCTTAAACCACTTCGATGATGCCCCATAGACTTCAGGATAAAAATCTAATGACTTTAAGTAATATGAGAGTCCTTTGTTCTCTGCCTGCCTCTTCAGTCCTAATCTCCTACAAACCCTCCCTGTATTCAAGGCCAAACTGAACACTTAGGTCTCCTGTCTGGTCTTTAGTACATTCTCTTCTCTCTGCCCAGAATGACCTCACACTCATTCATTTTCCTATGCCTGGATTATTCCTGTTCATCCTTTTGCATTCAGTTTTAGATGTCAAATCGTCATGAAGCTTTGACCTCTCACACAAACAGAAAGGCAGAGGTATATACCACAAGCCTAGTAGATAAACCTAACTCCTCCTCAGAGTATTATATCCACCCTAATCATAGTATCATATTGGAATTTGTCTGCTTCTCTGTCTCCCCATTAGACTCAGAGATCACGGAGACCAGGAGTTCTCCCAATGCAGATTTCCAGGGCCTAACAGGTTCTAACAGACATCAGGCACTCAGACAATACTTACTAAATGAATGAGTGGGTTGGAGTTGATGAGAAAGATGTTAGTGGAAGGAGATGGAATTCTAAATCAGGTCCAGAGGAATTTAAACTGGTATAATGGATTGGAGGGGACTTTCCAATAATTTTTATCTTAAATAGAGCTTATTAAAATGCAAATATCCTTAATGGTTAACATCAGAAGGTATTAATTGTTTATCACCAAGCATGTTCCAATTTAAAACTAGGCTCTATATAAATAAGATAGAATAGTGGAGGGGATAAACTTTTGGAGAACAGAAGAAAACAAAATTCATTCTCTCTAAACCAGATCCCTCCATTTTGGTCTGTTCACTCTGCAAATCAGCAAAATTTTGAATACTTCATTGGGAAAAAGTGCCCTAGATAATAAAAAAGAAATGTCCAAAATTTTAAGTGCTATAGTATGATTGAAATAAAATGTATGCCTCAAAGAAGAAAAAACATTCAGTAGCTCTTCACTATAGCCCGAGCTCCAACTGTCTTAACCTGACACTTTACATTTCCCAGTTTTGCTTTCCTTTCTTATCTCCTTCATGTTATTATTCCGTTCTGTACCCTTTGGAATCCTGTGGGATGTTATATATTCCCAGTAAACCATAGTTTTATTTTTATATCTCTGCCTTTTCACATCTTGTAACTTTTTCCAGAATACCCTTTCCCTTTGCTGAGCTGGTGAAGTCACTCATTAAGGCCCAATTCAAATTCGTACCTCCTCTCTGAAGCCATTTCCATCCCCTCCAAAGGCGAATTAATTCTCCCATCTCCACTCTCCCATAGCTATCTCTATTCAAATTCTTTCTGAGGAGCTCTAGTCGCATGGAATATCAATAGGTCATTTAGGGACCAAGGGTTTTTTCATTTTCATTAAGTTGTGAAATATTTAGCTAAAGAGGTAGCATTTCTATAATATTTCTGAGGTCTTATATGCACTGTGAAACTTAAAAAGATATTATAGTTTAATATATTTTCCAAATCTGTATAGTCATGAAAGTCTTGAAGCCAGGAATACCATTCTTCACAAAATAATTTGTATGGCTAGTGCTCTGCAGAATATTTTAGGTAACATGGCTTATTTTGTGATTATCTACAGGTCAGTCTCCATAAAGAGTCTGTGTGCTCCTAAAGAGTAGAATGCATTTCTTATTGGTCTTTGCAACTTCAGCAAATAGTACATAGTAGATTAATAAAGACCCCTTGAATTAAATTCTAGAGAGAGGATAAGAGTACTAAAAAAAAAGGTAACAGGAGTGGCCACTCCCTTTTATCACTGATGATAGAGGGAAATGCACACCCACAAACATCCCCCTTCCTGTGCAAGCCAATTTAAAACTGACTTTGTTTCAAGTCACAGAAACACAACTCAGGCTAACCTTTGCAAAAGAGAAACATGTTGGTAATGTAGCTGAATACTGGAGTACACTGCAAAACTAATGGAAAGGCTGCAAAAATGTAGGACCTGTGGGAAAAAAATGAAGAACTCCATGCTGCTGAGACACACCTGTTCCTTCTGTACCCATCTTTTATCATCGCCACATCATTTCTCTTTGCATTTATGTGTCATTTCTTCTACAGTTAGAATGGCAGGAAACACGGAAACCATAGAAAAAACAAGTGCCCTTATCAGAAGATGTGAGCCTCTTTCTCCCAGGGTCTGTGTAGCAATATCACTGAAGGACTCTGCTTGTCTTTGCATGGTTCATGAGCCCATACTTCGGACTAATTTCTGCTGCCAGGGAACCAAGGCCTGACCATGATTGCAGCCACTCCTTTTTTCAGGACCCTTGATGAACTACCCAAAAAGTAGAGAGGAAAAGTTTGGTGAGCATACCAGAAAAGAGCACCACCATACACTCTAGTTGACTAAACATGGCTCAACTAAGACCAGCCAGATACTTTACCCTTGCTAACACACAGGAAAATAACGTTTTGTTGCTGTTGTTGTGTAGGGAACAGCATCTCACTTTCTGTTTTGGCTTCTAGCATCTCTCGCCCACTGTGAATAAAGCTTTTCAAAAAGCAAAACAAAGGACATGGAGTATACATAGTTAGCTTATTGAAGCAGAAAGATGCTGAATTTGTCCTTAAAATGTAAATATATGAACCCTTTTAAAATTCCTAGAAACCAGGTAACAAGAGAAACACCTCTCTGATAGGTTAACCATGTAAATTTAGGTCTTTATTTCACTTGTTTTTTCGGGTGGAAAACCACAATTTGACCTTAAGACACCCATAAAGGAAGTAAAAAGAAGCTGAGTTATACACAAGACTGTTACAATTGACATAAATCTAACATCATTTAATATTTATATTTCCACTTTACCAGAAAAAAATTTGAAAGAACCACTTAGAGTCTACTTTCCTATACTGCTTACTTAGAGTTTTACAGTCGCCAATAGAGCAGAGTTTAATTTTTTGAGAGATAGAAAAATGAAGAATTAAAATTGTAATTAGAAAAATTGCCTCAATCAGAATTGCACTTCAGGATGCTTGAATGGATGGGCTAAATAAGTTCAGGCATCCATTAGTTTCCAAATTGAATTAAAATATACTGAGTGCTAATTCAAAAATCTGAAGGCAGCCAGCTGGAATAGAATGGGAATCATCTGGGTCTAAAAGGGTAGTGCAGATGACACAAAGCAAGGAAAGATGATGGCATTTTTGCTGACCTGAAAGAATGAAACAGAAATCTTAAAACCACCAGTAATTTATTACAGCCCATTATACTAATATCGCTGTTTACTCCCAGCCTGCATCATAGGGGGGCCCTTTTGATTCCGCACAGTACAATAGCCCAATTCTAATCCTCCTCTCTGCTCTTTCCTGCAGGAAGCCCTTTTTCCCTGCCATTTGCTCTGTGCAGCATAGATGACCTGTGGTAATTGCTGAAGACATTTTCACCCATATTTTTTAGCAAATGTAATTTCCTTTTGATGCTGCCATGTCCTCTCCCCACCCTGCTGTGACAACGAACTCCAATAATCATGCAACTAACATTCAGATAGAGATCAAGTAATGCAGCCAGCTGTATCACAACTTTTGACTTTCAACTTTGTACTTACTTGGGTGCACATATTACCATTTGAGGAAATGAAAAACATTTTTTTTCTCTAATGAAAATAGCTTTTGGCCTGGGGTGAGGCTGGTGGAATTGTCCTGAGCTTTAAAAAAAAAAAAAAATTCATATAATTTGGCTCTAACAAAAGTCTTTAAAAAAAAGTGAATGCTTTTTCATAACACAGATTTTCAAAGCACCCCATAATTAAAACACTCATTAATTATGGTCTTGAAAAAATACTCCTTGTTTTTAAGACTATCAAATACTCTGAATCTTTGAAGAAATTTATATTTTGAAGGAAGAGAAGGAGGTAGAGGAATGAGCAGGGAGAAAGGGTTGCATAACTAAGATTACATAAAAAATTATTCCAAAACTCAGCGGCATAAAACAACCACATATTATGTTCATGTATTGTGCAGGTCAGAAACAGGACACAACATTGCCAATTTGGCTCTGCCCCCTGTTGGCTGAAGTCTCTGCTGGCAGACTTGAGAGATGAGGTCTAGAAGTGTTTGAAGACTCAGATGTCTGGATTGCAGTGGTAGCTATCAACTGGAGAAGTCAGCTACAGTTCATGTCAACTAGAATACATATGCATGGCCTCTTTGTCTCAGAACACCTCACACCATGGCACTTTGGGACCACTAGGACATCCCTAAAAAACCAAAACATGCCTAAATATCACTTGCCCAGACACCCAGTAAACTGATGTACTAACATCTCATTGGAGGCCAGCTAAGACACAGAGTATAGCATTTGAGTCACTTCCCCTATGATGTCATCTTAAGAAAGAAGAAAAAAGGCTGCTTAAGAAGGAAAAACAGAGTAGGGGTGCCTGGGTGGCTCAGTTAAGTGTCCAACTTCAGCTCAGGTCATGATCTCATGGCTCATGGATTTGAGCCCTGTGTGTGCTCTGTGCTGTCAGCCTAGAGCCTGGAGCCTGCTCTTGATTCTGTGTCTCCTTTTCATTCTCCTCCTCCCCCGCTCACACTCTGTCTCTCTCTTTCTCTCAAAAATAAATTAGCATCAAAAAAAATTTTAAGAGGGGAGGAGCCAAGATGGCGGACAGCATAGAAGTTTTTTGTGTGTCTCACATCCATGAAATACAGCCAGACCAACACTAAACCATCCTGCACACCTAGAAAACTGATCTGAGGATTAACACAACAATCTGCACAACCTGAACCACAAAATTCAGCACGTACGTGGCACAGAGAGGTGAAATGGGGGAGGGGGAAGCCGTGGAGGGCAGGGAGCCGCTTTTGTGTGTGTGGAGAGAGGACAGGATGGGAAGGGAGAATACGGGAAAAGCACCCCTCCCCAAAAGCAACTGGAGAGAAAATAGAAAATTGGAAACAGTTGCAGGGACTGAACTAAAAAGGGAGAAAATAGAAAGGAGAAAGGAGAGGTTTTAAATTCCATTAAGACTGTAACAGGGGAGCACAGAGTGTGAAACTCTGCAGCTCGATACCTGGCGGTGCTCTGGTAGAAAGGGCGAATCCCCAGGAGCAGAGTGGGTCCTGGAGGTTCTTGGGCCACACAGGGAGAAGTGGTTCCACGGCTGGAAGGGTATTTGGTAGAGGCTATGAGGCCACCTGGGCCCAGCAGACCCCGGAGAACGGCCACATTCACTGGTGCTGGAACAAGGTCGTTGGGGGTGAAGCCTGGTGCTAGATGTGTGTTGTGATTTTTCATAATCCCTGAAATGCTGCTTCTACAGTGTCCCGCAAAATTTTTCTGGGCCGGGTTGGCACCTAGCCGCAGTCTCTGGGCATGGGCAGCAGCACAGTCCCACAAACGTTCATGGGTGTGGCCAGCACCCAGCCATTGCTCGGTGAGACCCTCCGCAGAGGGGCAGAGAGGATCAAGACCACAGTACCTCAGAAGTGGGGGACCAGGGGAGGCAGCCGCATCTGAGACAAAACTCAGGAGGGAGGTGCTGCCTGGGGCTTGGTCACAGAGAGCAGGGAAGCAAGGAGTGGATGGAAGCCAAAGATGAAGGACAGGTGAGCAATTGCTGATCAGGGAGAAGAGAGTTCCAATACCAGAGACTGAGTAGCTGGGTGACACCATTTTCACCACTCCCATGCATGTGCATACGCACCTACAAGCACCACAACAATCCACCCCAGTAGGCTAGCAGCGCCATCTAGTGGAGAAAGAATCCGTTACACTAAGCCCCACCCAACTGGGCCAACCTCGCTTTTCAAGAACACAAATCTTACCACCTGCCTAGTTTATGGATTATAAAGAGCTTCATAATTAGACTTCTAGGAGAAAATGAAATAATTTCAGTCGTATTTCAGTCTGTTAGCCAGTCCATCTATTCAATTTTCTTTCCTTCTTTTTTTCTCCCTTTTGTTTTTCTTTTTCTTGAATATAGAAAGAGAAAAAATTTATTTTTATTTTCAATTTTTATTAAAAATATTTTTCTTTGAATTTTTTTTCAACTATATTCTTTACTTTTGGGTATATTTATTCAAATTCTATTTTACTCCCGTCATCTCATTTTAGTCTACTTCAGTGTTTTCATTTTTTCAAATTCTCAAACAATTTCCTTTTTTTTCTCCCCCCCCCTTTTTTTTTCTCTCTAATCTGTCAAACCATTTTCAACACCCAGACCAAAACACACCTAGGATCTAGCATCATCGATTCAATTTGTGTGTGTTTGTGTGTGTGTGTGTTTTCAATTTTTAATTTTCATTTTTTTTCATTTCAATTTTTCTACCTCATTAATTCCTTTTCTCCCTTCAAAATGATGAAACGAAGGAATTCACCCCAAAAGAAAGAGCACGAAGAAACGACAGCCAGGGATTTAACCAACACAGATACAAGCAAGATGTCTGAAACAGAATTTAGAATCATGATAATAAGAATACTAAATGGAGTTGAAAATAGATTAGAATCCCTTTCTGCAGAGATAAAAGAAGTAAAAAATAGCCAGAATGAAATTAAAAATGCTATAACTGAGCTGCAATCATGGATGGATGCAGCGGTGGCAAGGATGGACGAGGCAGAACAGAGAATCAGCGACACAGAGGGCAAACTTATAGAGGATAACGAAGCAGAAAAAAAGAGGGAAATTAAGGCAAAAGAGCATGATTTAAGAATAACAGCAAACAGTGACTCATTAAAAACGAACAACATCAGAATCATAGGGGTCCCAGAAGAAGAAGAGAGAGAAATAGGGATAGAAGAGTTATGTGAGGAAATCATAGTGGAAAACTTTCCTAACCTTGGGAAAGACACAGACATCAAAATCCAGGAAACACAGAGGACCTCCCCCCACCATCAGATTCAATAAAAACTGACCATGAACAAGGCATATCATAGTCAAATTCACAAAATACTCACGCAAAGAGAGAATCATGAAAACAACAAGGGAAAAAAGTCCCTAACCTACAAGGGAAGACAGATCAGGTTTGCAGCAGACCTATCCACAGAAACTTGGCAGACCAGTAAGGAGTGGCAGGATATATTCAATGTGCTGAATCAGAAAAAATATGCAGCCAACAATTCTTTATCCAACAAGGCTGTCGCTCAAAATAGAAGGAGAGATAAAAAGTTTCCCAGACAAATAAAAATTAAAAGAGTGTGTGACCACTAAACCAGCCCTGCAAGAAATTTTAAGGGGGACTTTCTGAGGGGAGAAAAGATGAAAAATAAATAAATAAATAAATAAATAAATAAACAAATACCAGAAGCAACAAAAGATTAGAAAGGACCAGAGAACACCACCAGAAACTCCAACTCTACAAACATCATAATGGCAATAAATTCATATTTTTCAGTACTCACTCTAAACGTCATTGGACTCAATGCTCCAATCAAAAGACATAGGGTAACAGAATGGATAAGAAAACAAGATCCATCTACATGCTGTTTACAAGAGATCCACATTAGACCTAAAGACACCTTCAGATTGAAAATAAGGGGATGGAGAACCATCTATCATGCTAATGGTCAACAAAAGAAAGCCAGAGTAGTCATACTTACATCAGACAATCTAGACTTTAAAATAAAGACTGTATCAAGAGATGCAGAAGGGCATTATATCATAATCAAGGGTCTATCCACGACGAAGACCTAACAATTGTAAACATTTATGCACCAAATGTGGGAAAACCCAAATATATAAGTCAATTTATCACAAACATAAAGAAACTCATCGATAGTAATACCATAATAGTAGGAGACTTCAACACCCCACTCACAAACAATGGACAGATCATCTAATCAAAAAATCAACAAGGAAACAAGAGCTTTGAATGACACACTGGACCAGATGGACTTAACAGATATATTCAGAACATTTTATCCTAAAGCAGCAGAATCTACATTCTTCTCCAGTGCACATAGAGGTTCTCCAGAATAGCCCATATACTGGGACACAAATCAGCCCTAAGTAAGTACAAAAAGATTGAGATCATTCTGTGCACATTTTCAGACCACAAAGCTATGAAACTCGAAATCAACCACAAGAAAAAATTTGGAAAGGTTACAAATACTTGGAGACGGAAAAACACCCTACTAAACAGTGAATGGGCTAACCAAGCAGTTAAAGAGTAAATTAAAAAGTATATGGAAATCAATGAAAATGATGACACTAGAACCCAAAACCTCTGGGACGCAGCAAAGGCGGTCATAAGAGGAAAGTATACAGCAATCCAGACCTTCCTAAAGAAGTAAGAAAGATCTCAGATACACAACCTAACCTTATGCCTTAAAGAGTGGAAAAAGAACACCAAATAAAACCCAAAACCAGCAGAAGACAGGAAATAATAAAGATTAGAGCAGAAATTAATGCTATCGAAACCAAGAAAACAATAGAACAGATCAATGAAACCAGAAGCTGGTTCTTTGAAAGAATTAACAAAATTAATAAACCACTAGACAGTTTGATCAAAAAGAAAAAGGAAAGGACCCAAATAAATAAAATCAAGAATGAAAGAGAAGAGATCACAAGCAACACAATAGAAATAAAAACAATAATAAGAGAATATTATGAGAAATTACATGCCAATAAAATGGGTAATCTGGAAGAAATGGACAAATTCCTAGAAACATATACACTACTAAAACTGAAACAGGAAGAAATAGAAAATTTGAAGAGACTCATAACCAAAAATCTGCCAAAAAACAAGAGTCCAGGGCCAGATGGCTTTCCAGGGGAATTCTACCAAACATTTAAGGAAGAGTTAACACCTATTCTCTTGAAACTGTTCCAAAAAATAGAAATGGAAGGAAAACTTCCAAACTCTTTCTATGAAGCCAGCATTACCTTGATTCCAAACCAGACAGAGACCCCACTAAAAAGGAGAACTATAGGCCAATTTCCCTGATGAACATGAGTGCAAAAATCCTCAACAAGATACTAGCCAACCAGATCCAACAATACATTAAAAAAATTATTCACCATGACCAAGTGGGATTTATACCTGGGATGCAGGGCTTGTTCAGTATCCACAAAACAATTAATGTGATTCATCACATCAATAAAAGAAAGGACAAGAACCATATGATCCTCTCAATAGACGCAGAGAAAGCATTTGACAAAATACAGCATCCTTTCTTGATAAAAACCCTCAAGAAAGTAGGGACAGAAGGAGCATACCTCGAGATCATAAAAGCCACATATGAATGACCCAACGCTAATATCATCCTCAATGGGGAAAAACTGAGAGCTTTCCCCCTAAGGTCAGGAACAAGACAGGCATGTCCACTCTCACCACTGTTATTCAACATAGTATTGGAAGTCTTAGCGTCAGCAATTAGACACAAAGAAACACAAAGAAATAAAAAGCATCCAAATCAGCCAGGAGGAAGTTAAACCTTCACTCTTTGCAGATGACGTGATACTCTATACGGAAAACCCAAAAGATTCACCAAAAAACTGCTAGAATTGATTCATGAATTCAGCAAAATTTCAGGATATAAAATCTACGCACAGAAAGCGGTTGCATTCCTACACACCAACAATGAAGCAACAGAAAGAGAAATCAAGGAATCGATCCCATTTACAGTTGCACAAAAAACCATAAAATACCTAGGAATAAATCTAACCAAAGAGGTGAAAAATCTATACCCTGAAAACTATAGAAAGTTTATGAAAGAAATTGAAGAAGACACCAAAAATGGAAAAAGATTCCATGCTCCTGGATAGGAAGAACAAATATTCTTAAAATGTCGATACTATCCAAAGCAATCTACATATTCAATGCAATCTCTATCAAAATAACACCAGCATTCTTCACAGAGCTAGAACAAATAATCCTAAAATTTGTACAGAACCTGAAAAGACCCCGAATAGCCAAAGCAATCTTGAAAAAGAAAACCAAAGCAGGAGGCATCTCAATCCCAGACTTCAAACAATACTACAAAGCTGTAATCATCAAGACAGTATGGTACTGGCACAAGAACAGACACTCAGATCAATGGAACAGAATACAGAACCCAGAAATGGACCCACAAACATATGGCCAACTAATTTTTGACAAAGCAGGAAAGAATATCCAATGGAATAAAGACAGTCTCTTCAGCAAGCAGTGCTGGGAAAACTGGACAGTGACATGCAGAAGAATGAACCTGGACCACTTTCTTAAACCGTACACAAAAATAAACTCAAAATGGATGAAAGATCTCAATGTAAGACAGGAAGCCATCAAAATCCTCAAGGAGAAAGCAGGTAAAAACCTCTTTGATCTTGCCCGCAGCAACTTCTTACTACACACGTCTCTGGAGGCAAGGGAAACAAAAGCAAAAATGAACTACTGGGACCTCATCAAAATAAAAAGTGAAGGAAAAAAAGCACAGCAAAGGAAACAATCAGCAAACCTAAAAGGCAACCGATGGAATGGGAGAAGATATTTGCAAATGACATATCAGATAAAAGGTTAGTATCCAAAATCTATAAAGAACTGATCAAACTCAACACCCAAAAAACTAATAATCCAGTGAAGAAATGGGCAAAAGACATGAATAGATATTTCTCCAAAGAAGTCATCCAGATGGCCAACCGACACATGAAAAAATGCTCAACATCGCTCATCAATCAGGGATATACAAATAAAAACCACAATGAGATACCACCTCACACCTGTCAGAATGGCTAACATGAACAACTCAGGCAACAACGGATGTTGGCGAGGATGCGGAGAAAGAGAATCTCTTTTGCATTGTTGGTGGCAATGTAAGCTGGTGCAGCCACTCTGGAAAACAGTATGGAGATTCCTCAAAAAACTAAAAATAGAACTACCCTATGACCCAGCAATTGCACTAGTAGACATTTATCCAAGGGATACAGGTGTGCTGTTTCGAAGGGACACATGCACCCCCATGTTTATAGCAGCACTCTCAACAATAACCAAAGTATGCAAAGAGCCCAAATGTCCATCGATGGATGAGTGGATAAAGAAAATGTGGTATATATATACAATGTAGTATTACTCGGCAATCAAAAAGAATAAGATCTTGCCATTTACAACTACCTGGATGGAACTGGAGGGTATTATGCTAAGTGAAATTAGTTAGAGAAAGACAAAAATCATATGACTCCACTCATCTGAGGACTTTAAGAGACAAAACAGATGAGCATAAGGAAGGGAAACAAAAATAATATAAAAACAGGGAGGGGGACAAAACAGAAGAGACTCATAAATATGGAGAACAAACTGAGGGTTACTGGAGGGATTGTGGGAGGGGAGATGGGCTAAATGGGTAAGGGGCATTAAGGAATCTACTCCTGAAATCATTGTTGCCTTATATGTTAATTAATCTGGATATAAATTTTAAAAAATAAAATTAAAAATAAAAAGAAGAAAAAAGATATAAACTTTTATTATGCAAAAACATTTAAAGAAGAAAAAATAGATTTGATAAGTTCCTGAACTCTGAGCTATTTACCCAAAGATGGTTTTATACCTGAAGAGATTAATTTTAAACATGAAGTTTAAATATTTTGTTGTCAGCAGAAATTGGACTCCAAGAATAAGGTAAGAACAGTTGTAAGTATCATAAAGAGAGCCACTTTATTTTTATCTGTGAGATGTAGCACATATATGTTTGGCCCTACTAAACTAGGAATATCTTTAAGTTTTCAATATATTAAGAAGTAAGCTAGCCTTAAGACGATAAGCTATAAGAAGTCATGAACTGAGTCCTCTCATCCATTTAATCCATTTTTATTGAATATCTACCATGAGCAAGGCATTCTCGTAGGCACTAAAAATACAGAAATGAATGGTATAGTCCCTGCCCTCAAGGCACTCAGAATCTACAGCATAGAAAGAAAGTGACCAATTATTTTTAATAGAGGAACCCAATAGGTTCAGTCGCAAAAAACAGGATCCTGAACATGGTTTCAAAACCTCATGAGGGACTACAAGAATCATCAAAGTTAAATACAAACTCAGAAAATATGCCAAACCCACACATCATGTATCTGCTTAGATCAGGTAGTGCAAACTAACAACAAAGTCAGAGTAATGGATCCATTAACTTTGTGGCCCACTTAGCTCTGCATGTGACAAACTGTACCCCAAAGCTATGAGCTACATTCCTATTTCCAATCAATCATCATGAAAATGTACAATTAGGAGGACTGATTCTCAAGTATGTGTGGTTGAAAGGCATTCTCACTATAAGAAAATGCCTTAATACTCAAAAGCTTCTGATGGTGGCTCTATTCTATAAGGTCACCAAGAGGCTAGGGAGATGAAAGAAAGGTCAACTGTAAACCACTTAAGAAAGCTGGACACACCATATTTCAGCAAATCAAAGATATCCACAATTATAAGATGCTCCACTATTTTATTTACCATTAGGAATGACAAATGATATCAAATAAACTAAGACACTATGCTAAGACATTCTCAATTACTGGTCATATCTCAGATTCAGAGGTATAAAAATTATTTTTAAAATTTCATCTTATAATGAATAAAATAGGGTATCATATGAGAAGCCCTAATAGATCTCCAGAAAGAAGTGACAATGAGGCAAGTTCTTCTTATAACTTTGGTATAGGAATTCTTAAATAAGGTTCTGGTCCTCCGTAAGTTTAGGATCCATATTCTATGCCGTGGTCTACAGAGCTCTCTACACTCTGGTTTGTGGCTACCACTCTGGTTTCTTCTGGGCCATCCTGCTCTCTACTCAATCTTATCCAGTCTCCCTGGCCTTCCAGGCTAATTCCTGGCTTGGTCCTGTACTTTGTTTCCTTCACTTGAAACTCTATTTTCTATTTCTCCCACTGATGTAAGCACTTCATTAAGGCATGGAAATGATATTTTCTCAATGTTATAAGAATACCTGGCATATAATAGACATGACAGTAACAAATTTTAATAAATTATAAAGTCATCCAAAAGTAAAAAAGAGCTAAGGTGTTTAACCCAATCTTTAGGCTCTGATTAGCATAAACAGGTAAAGAATGTTAAATATGAAATTGGGTGAATGCTATTTGAATTACCCTCCAACAGATTCCCTAAAAAGATTTATTCTCAAATTTTTTCAAGTTTAGGGACAATTAAAAATTTAAAGGGCAAAATCAAAAGTTGCAACTTTTGAAGAACCAAATTATTTTTTTTTTTAATTTTTTTTTTCAACGTTTTTAATTTATTTTTGGGACAGAGAGAGACAGAGCATGAACGGGGGAGGGGCAGAGAGAGAGGGAGACACAGAATCGGAAACAGGCTCCAGGCTCCGAGCCATCAGCCCAGAGCCTGACGCGGGGCTCGAACTCACGGACCGCGAGATCGTGACCTGGCTGAAGTCGGACGCTTAACCGACTGCGCCACCCAGGCGCCCCTGAAGAACCAAATTAAAAGGGTTAATCCTTATGAACACAGCATTCCTCTCCTCCCCACCTCAAAAGACTCAATACCATTGGCTTTGGGAATAAAGAGGTCACCACAGATGAAGACAGTGATAGCTTACAGTGTAATGGAGTGACAAGGATCATTTAAAAAAGCAGGAAAAATGGGGCACCTGGGTGGCTTGGTCGGTTAAGCGTCCGACTTCGGCTCAGGTCATGATCTCACGGTCTGTGAGTTCGAGCCCCACGTTGGGCTCTGTGCTGACAGCTCAGAGCCTGGAGCCTGTTTCAGATTCTGTGTCTCCCTCTCTCTCTGCCCCTCCCCTGTTCATGCTCTGTCTCTCTCTGTCCCAAAAATAAATAAAAAACGTTGAAAAAAAAAATTTTTAAAAAAAAAAAAGCAGGAAAAGGATATGAATAAGGAAACAAGAAGCCTCTGAAAGATGCCAGAACCATCCACCATCATGAGAGCAATCATTTTCTAAGTGTTTACAGGTACAAGGTACTACAGGTGTTGTAGAATGACTTGTATGGGCTAACTCCATTCATTTCCCACCACTCTTAACTTTTCTTGGCTAACCCACATGCTTTGTGCAAATTAAGAGTTTTTAAATGGGACGGGGACACAGACACACACACGCACGCACACACACACACACACAGAGCACATTTATTTGCTGTGTAAGAACAAAGGAGAAAAAAGACGGTAATATCACCAATCTCCAAGCCCCCTTCACCTATTTGTCCATCTTTGGTTTCAAAAACCGTGCATGTCATGCTTTGGGATAGATATAGCTTACAGTGTGCCTGATGTTATGATTTTTCTAGAAACATATTTGCATCCCTGGAGGAGCTAAAGGACTTGAATAACAGATTTAGTATCCAAATGATATTAAGATACTACTGGGTCTTGGGACTTTTTCTTGATGCAGTAGATGTAATACATATTTCAAAAGCTCTACTCTGTATCTAGAGTTCAAAGAATTTGAAGGGCCTCTCACAATCTACGTCCACTTGAGCAGAACCAGCTTGTACCTGTGCATTTCCTCCAGTAACTACACACCAGAAAGAAGGGTAGGGAAAATTCTTCATGGGGTTATTGAATTCTTATTTCATCCTAAGACCCAGGAGAAAAGAGAGGCTGGCATTATTGTCTCAGCTACTTTATCTTTAGAGAATCAGGAAAAAAAAAACAACTAAATGAGAACATCACTCTGGCAGTATTCTATTGCCTGGCACAAAATTATTTTTAATTCACTGGCATATCTGAAAGTCACCATCAAAAGCCCTGGACCTAAAGTATGACTAATTCATTTTCTTGTATGAGGAGAAAAAAATAAATTATAAAAGAAATTTATCGTAACACTGGGCATGGTAGAGAGGCAAAGTATGGTTTCAGTTTGGTTTCAGGGTGAAACACAATTTGGGGAGTTGAGAGGTGTACCTAATCATTGCCCAGCTTATCTCTACCTCAAAGCTCTGTTTCTTCCTGAAGGAGAAGATGAACTAGTGCTTTGCAAATGGGTCTCTCATAAACTCTGAATTGTGATTATTCAGACCCAATGAAAAATTCCAAAATTAACAACCACAATAATTGGCACTCTTCCCATTTTGTACATCAGGACATGTTCCCAGGGCAATACAGGTAGTAAAGAGCAAAGTTCAAACTCAACAATTGGTTTGGTCTTAACCCTGAGCTATCAAAGGGAGATACACCAGACAGAATGAGGGACAAGGACAGAGAACAAAGTGGCTGACATCAGCAGTTTATGACATCAGAGAACATGTATAACATCTCAGAGCTCCACTGGGAAATGGAAGGGACTTAGAAAGAGGGGTTTCAATGATCTGACCAGATTTTTAAATATTTCAACCAATTATAAATGTTCAATTCAAACTAGACTCTAGAGAGTATGCTTAAAAGCCTACAGTTATGTCTTAGAGAGGAGTAAGCATGAATTTTAACTACCAGCGCCCCCCCAAAATTATTTTAATTTGTTGGAAGGTGGTATTATTACCATTGAAAATCAATTATAGGGGCGCCTGGGTGGCTCAGTCGGTTAAGCGGCCGACTTCAGCTCAGGTCACAATCTCGCGGTCCGTGAGTTCGAGCCCCGCGTCGGGCTCTGGGCTGATGGCTCAGAGCCTGGAGCCTGCTTCCGATTCTGTGTCTCCCTCTCTCTCTGCCCCTCCCCCGTTCATGCTCTGTCTCTCTCTGTCTCAAAAATAAATAAAACGTTAAAAAAATTAAAAAAAAAAAAGAAAATCAATTATACTATATATTACATATATATAGTATAAATCAATTATACTATATATGTAATATATAGTATATAATATATAGTAATGTATACACACACACACATGAATCAGGAGGATTAGACATCAAAAAATAAAGATTAAGTTTTGGGGAAGGAAAAAGAGTGTTATTATTATGAGCATCTTTTATTTTCCTTATTACATATTTCTATAATGTTAGAATCTTTGAGACTGAGAAAATATTATTTTTAATTTTGAGGGAAACAAAGAGGCTTTAATTTTTTTGATCATTGCAAAAAAATGAAAGATGGGAAAAAATGTTAACACTATAAGATTCATTTTTTAAAAAAGGAAAAGATTTTAAAAGTTTAAAAACAGAAGTGAAGACATTTGAGCCAAGAAAAAAGAACTGGTGTTCTAATTACCAGTACTCTCGTCTTTCATTTTCAGAAAAATAGATAAGGTGCAACGCAAAGGACATAAGAGAAAAGAAAGAAGTCACTTTCTTATTACTTGGAGGAAGAGGATTCAAAAAGAACAAAGATGCTCATTGACAGGTCTAACTGTACACATGTTATTAGAAGAGGAAAAAAAGGAGAATTCAGAATCACAGGCATTTGTTTTATCTGTCACACTTCCTTCTTCACGGAGGCACAGTGAATTTGCAAGCCACCTATTAAAGAGTGGCCAAGTAAAATAGAGAGAGGAAAAGGGAACCAGGTATTCCCCCTAGGAACTCAGTCAATTAAATGCAGCCTGGAAGGGATCTAATCTAATATCAAAGAGGCTGTCAGGGGATCAGTTCCCCAGAGTTTAGGGTTAATGATGTAGAGCATGGCAGCCTGGCCAGGAGCAGAGGAAAAGAAACCTCACCAAGATCAGGTGTAACTAGAAAAGACCAAAATAAAATACAATAAGCATTTTCCAGAGTAATGGAGAACCTTGGGAAAAACCTTCTGCAGACATGTCACAATATCCTCTGCTTGTAGCAGTCTTCAAGGTGTTGGGTTCTCCAAGATTTAGCATGTTTTAACTGTATATCAAAGTTTTTGTATGTAAAATCATAATCGGCATTGACAAGTGACCTCCCTTGATATCATTCAGAAGTCCTGGGGTTTTAATCTAGTGGACCCAAAGTAAGTTCCTCTTCCACCCATGGTACACCAGAAGCATCATATTAATCCTGAAGTTTTTGTACAAAAGAGCTGTAAGATGAAGGTCACTGGTAAAACTGTACCTAGAAATCTGGGTGTGAGTTCATTACCTACAGAACAATTGTCCACTCTGATAAAAATCAGTGAGTAACACAAAGGGAGACAAGGTGAACTACTAAATGCTAGGCCTTTACTAGCTGTGGTCAACAGACCCAACCTGCTGAAGGGCTGTGAATTTGTGAGAAGATTCCCCCATTATTTCACAGGTGAAGTGAGAGAGGAAGAAAGAAATATTACCCATTAAAATACACAAGCAGACAGACTACACCCCATGTTTAGTATTTAATCTTCAAAAGTTATTAAAATTCATAAGCAATTTGCCTTTTTGGTTTCATAAATTTCATTGCCAGCAATATGGCAGACCAGGGATCTTGAAAGTTCAATCCACCTGAAGGACAATTCCTTTCCCTTTCTCTCCTCCTCCTTTCTAATCACAATCCAGGAGTTATCATGAAAACTGGTATTTCTTTTAGCTGTGTACATGGGGGGGAAAAAATCCAAGATGCCCTTTAAGCCTTTGACAGATGCTATGTTTTTCATCTTATCTAATTCTTTTATTGAGCTATTTTATTAAACTCTTTTGTGATTTAACTGTTTCATAATCAGTAAATGTTAAGTCAGATAATAGAAAGGCAATATGAGAGACAGAGAAAGGACTTTGTTAACCTTTCTGGAATTACTCTCTCTGATGGAGAGCAAACAACAAACAACTCAGTGATAGAGCTATAATAAGCCCTTTGAAGGGAAAATAAAAAATATATTGTATTCCTCAAAGCAGCCATGGAAACCTTACGATTACTTAGAGCTTAATGGGTCTGAAAATAGTAGTGAGAAAGGAATAAACCACTTTCCCCTTTTGGAAAAAAAAAAAAAGTGTTAACTCTTCCAGGTTATCAGTCAGAGAACCAAGAGAGCCAGTTTACTCAATGGTGCATACATGGCCTCTAAAAATTAATGGACCTTTCAGGGGTTGCTATTTATTACCTGATGCTGAGGTCCAGGGCTAAGCATTGTTGAGTGAAAAAAAAAAAGGTATGGAAACACAAAGGGGCACATTGGCAAATTAAAATGATTATGAGCTTTGCTATAGCCTACCTAATTCTGAGAGTACCAAAGGTTTTTGTGGATGACATTTACTTAGCACTTAATGCCATACACCAGGTTCATCCCCTTACAAACATTAGCATATTTAATCTTCATAGCAACACTATAAAGTAAGTACTGCTATTATCTTTGCTTTACAAAAGGAAACGGAGCCTTAGATTAGGAAAGTGAAAAAAAAAGTGGTCCAACAAATCCCCACAGAGGAAAACTTAGGGGCACAAAAGGAAAAGATTACATACTAAGTATTTCTGCCTGTCAAGATGGTACAGAACAACTCAAAAATCCATCTCAGGGGCGCCTGGGTGGCTCGGTCGGTTAAGCGTCTGACTTCGGCTCAGGTCATGATCTCACAGTCCGTGAGTTCGAGCCCCGCGTCGGGCTCTGTGCTGACAGCTCAGAGCCTGGAGCCTGTTTCAGATTCTGTGTCTCCCTCTCTCTCTGCTCCTCCCCTGTTCATGCTCTGTCTCTCTCTGACTCAAAAATAAATAAACGTTAAAAAAAAAAAAAAAATCCATCTCATGCACAATCTCAGGACCACCGTGAAATCTAACCACAGAATTCAGAATAAACCACAAACAGCAACGGAGAATTTAACACGAAGGGAAAACCACAAACAATTAATATTAATAATTTCACATAGACATTATAAAACCATATTTATGAGATTCAGAATCACAGCCCCTCAAGATCATGACCCCAGAAGTTTTTGTAATGGCAATAAAGCGGGATCTGATTAATGTGAAACTAAGCTGTCATATTCACACCCTTTTATTTGACAATTCATCATGTAAATGCAACTGAACTAAAACAGAAATTTGTCAATGTTCATGGTGTTTGGCTTGGGACTTCCCTACAGACCTAACACTCATAAGACCTATTTGAAGTCTCTAACCACTGTTAAGCTCCCAAGTCCTTAGCCCAAGTAAAATTCAGAATAAAAAGGGTAGGATAGTCATTAGAGTTGATTCATTTGATTCTCACATTTGCCATCAAAGGTTCTTTGAACCCACCGTGGTTTACCTTTACCCAGGCTACACCAGTACTTACACAGGAGAGATTAAGTTACTTTTCAGCAAGTGACTTTAAAATAACAGGTAGAAATATAAATACACACACATATGCATACATGTCTACTTGTGTGTTTTATATATGCGTAGTGCTAAAGAATGACAAACTTCTGAATGATAATAATTTTGTCTATTTACATAAGTGATAAGACACACTCCAGAGGTTATCTACTTCAAGTGCCCTCAGCAGCAAACAATGTGATCCTCAACTTACTTCTCCGTATTGTAACCATCAGGACAAATGAAGAGACTGCCATGAGAGCACTGCCTGCAAAACTTGACTTGTTTTGGAATGCTGTAAAAGGACATTACCAATTTTTTTTTTTTTTATCAAAGCCATGTACAAGGTGATAGATTGATTCAAATTTTAAAATGCTAGGGGTGCCTGGGTGGCTCAGTCGGTTGAGCATCTGACTCTTGATTTTGGCTCAGGTCATTTTCCCAGGTTTATGAGATCAAGCCCTGTATTAGGCTCCTTGTTGAACACAGAGCCTGCTTAAGACTCTCTCTCTTTCTCTCTCTCTCTCTCTTTCTTCTGCCCCTCACCCCCACTCACAAACTCTCTCTAAAATAAAAAAATAAAATAAATAAAATAAAATTGAATAAAAATAATAATAAAAAATAAATTTCAAAATGTTAAAGAAAAAACAATATCAAAATATAAATGGCTTAAGTATATGACAAATAAAAGCATTACTTTACATAGGATATAATAATAGAAAAATCACTGCTTCCTCCCCAACCAGAAAAAAAAAAAAAGCCACCAATCTATTTAAGAAAAACAGATCAAGGGACGCCTGGGTGGCTCAGTCAGTTGAATGGCCAACTCAGTTTCGGCTCAGGTCATGGCTCGCAGTTCATGGGCCTGTTGAACTGGCAGCATGGAGCCTGTTTGGGATTCTCCTTCTCCTTCTCTCTCTGTCCCTCCTTGACTTTTGTGCTCTCTCTCTCTCTCTCTCTCTCTCTCTCAAAATAAATAAAATAAAACTTGAAAGAAAATAGATCAAGAAGTTTATAAAGAAATATGTGATGTCTGTTATTTACGGCTGATATCTGTCAAGAACACCAAGATCCCACCATTCCTTGAGCTTTACTGGCAATACCACCCTAGCCTGGGAGGATTACAGTCTGACCAACTGCAGCAATACTCATCTTTGTGCCCTCTCATCTATCCGTATGCATTTTCCTGATATGTGACAACTTACTAAAAAATCAAATCAGGGGCACCTGGGTGGCTCAATCGTTGAAGCATTTGACTTCAGTTCAGATCATGATCTCATGGTTCATGAGTTCAAACCCCACGATGGGCTCCAGGCTGACAACTCAGAAACTGGAGCCTGCTTCAGATTCTGTGTCTCCCTCTCACTCAGCCCCTCCCCGACTTGCTCGCTCTCTCTCGCTCTCTCTCAAAAATAAACACTAAAAATTTTTTTAAATAAATGAAAAAAAAGCAAATCAAACCCAATTATAATAGTAAACACACAGATAAAAAATCTAGTCCATAACAGAAAAATGAAGAAAATGAAAGCACCAACTCAAAAAGACACATATATTCACCCTCATGTTCACTACACAATTTACAGTAGCCAAAATATGGAAACAACCTAAATGTCCACTGACAGGTGAATGGATATAAAAATGCAGTATGTATGAGTATGTGTGCATGTGTGCTCACAGTGGAATATTACACAGTCATTAAAAACAAAGAAAGTTTGCCATTTGTGACACATGGATGGACAAAATGGGGCATTATGCTAAGTGAAATAAGTCAGAGAAAGACAAATACCTTATGATCTCAATTATATGTGGAATCTTAAAAACAAAAACCAAGCTCACAGAAACAGAACAGATTGGTGATTGCTACAAGCAGGGAGTTGGGGTGAGAAAAATGGGTGACGGGAGTCAAAAGGTAGAAAACTCCAGTTATAAAATAAATAAGTCATGGGAATATAAGGTACAGCATGACAACTATAGCTAATAACACTGTCCTGCATATGTGAAAGCTGTAAGACAGTTAAAAGTTCTCCTTATAAGAAAAACATTCTGTAACTATGTAGGTTGAGAGATGTAACTAGACATATTGTGGTTATCGCTTCACAATGTAGTTAAATACTGAATCAGTGTGCTGTATACCTGAAACCAATATAATATTCTAGGTTAATTTTCCCTTGATAAACCCATAGAAAATGATTTTGGACCATTTACTTAATGTCAGGAATAAAAATTACTGTTTTATTAACTATACTAGTGTGTTTTGAAGTCACTGAGCCTGGATCCAAATTCTGCCTCCTTTCCTCTACCTTCCCCTTAGCACCAATATCTGCTAAATATTGTACTGGGTACTGGACATATTGCCATAAATTGGCCTATTAAGACAAATAATAGTTTAGCTATATGACTAGCCTAGTAGCTTTGAGTCTCAGTTTCACTGGTGAGAGGGAATAACACCACATATCACGGGGTTTTTGTAAGACTGAAATGAGATGCTTGATATAATGCCTGGTATATGCTCAACAAATGCAAGCTCTCTTTAATTTCCCTACCAGAATTAGGAGAGGGATAGCTGCATTTCCTCTTCCAAATGCATGAGAATACTTCTCTTAGATCCTTTGGTAGGTTAAGAAGAAACAAAAATTGAGAAAAGTTAAATGGTTTACCAGGATCAGTCAGTAAATAACGACATCAATGAATAAGGAACCCACCTTTTTTCAATTCTCACCCCCACCAATACCTACCTATTTCTCATTAGATTATATTTCAGACTATAGTATATGCATTATGGATGAGCTCAGAATAATATGAAAGGTATTTATTTATAAAGGGTTGATGCACAGAGATGTAGATATATAGAAGGAAAAGAGTAGTAAACTGGATCTAAAAGGAGTGGGGCTATTACCACTCATAGGTCAAATAATGAGTGGGAGCAGTTGCCAAAACCTGGAAGAAAAGAGGGTGATATAGCAGAATCCTCCTTGAACAAACTGTATTTGAGGGACACACCTAGCTAAAGGTGACCTTGCAAAAAGGAAATACAAAGAGCCACTCCTCAGGCCTCACTCTTCTCCATCTCTCCAGTTTCCTATAGGGAGGCTACATTAGCCTGATCCAGCTGGAAGCCAGAGGCCAAGGGATCACCACTGATGTAATCTCTACAGATTAGTCTCCTAGACACAGAGGAGAGAAACTTCAAGAGTGGGTTTAAAGGAAAAGATGCAAGATGTCCAGCACAAGTTCCAAAGGTGCTAATTCCAATGTTCACCAAGGTCATTTATAACTCTGAACACAAATTTTTAGTGGTGACTAGGTTTTGCAACTAAGCCACAAGTCTACTAAATTCAAACATACCTCAAGAATAAAACTCTAGTAGTAAACCTCTCCTCCAAAGATGGGATAAATGTTGATAAATAAATCACAAAAAGTCAGATAAAGAATTATTACATTAACTTATAAACATATATTAATTGTGAATCTTTGGTAAAGGGCCAAGGTCTTTGCTTTAATGTGAGTCTACAAACAACTGAAATTGCACATGGTCTTTCTTCCTTAAATGGCTTCCATTGCACATCACCTTAGTTTCCCTACATTTGTTTCTTGAAAGCTGTACAAGGATTTTAAAACACTTGTGTAGCATTGCTGGCATAGAACCCTTCTAAATTTTTAATAAGTTTTCCCAATATTTTGTAATCACCCTTCGTACCCAGTTCAATAGCCATCTATATATACTCTCTTCTTTGAGACTTTACAAAATATCCAAAGTAGTTTTTAACTTTTCAGTATAATTTCATTAATTTGTGTAATATTTAACATTTAATAATTTAATATTAATATTAATAAATTTTAATATTAATATCATTTATTTGTTAATTATTTGATATTATTTAATGTTAATAAATTTAATATTTAATAATTTACATATTTAAATATTGATTAAATATTAAAAAATTAATGGAATTTATAATTACAATAACAAAATAATAATAATTACAATAAAATAAAAAAGTCAAACAGATGTAGAAACAAAAACAACTGTTATTGTACAAAACTCAAATGGTGGGAGTATGTAGGTATGAGCATGATAAAAATTGCCGGCTTCGTGAAAGCCTTCAGGAAGCAAAAGAAACTTTCAGTGCATTTTACAAGAAGAATGGAGTCAGATTAATCCGGCAAGTCAGTTAACAGAATCCACTTAAGAATCAGTCTACTATAATAAATAGCACTAGTTTACCCAAATCTACCATTTGCATCACTGCCTCTTAGAGTCAAGGTACTTCACTTAGCTCTATAAATATGAATTTACTGGATAAATGGACAAATAGATGGATAGAAGAGTGTATGGAGAAAAGGAAGGAAAGAAGGGAGGTGGGCATTTGGAGACTCAAACCACCTTGAAAGACATGTCCTCTGTGTCAAGAAAACAGGACAGGGGGAACAGTACGGATGATTCTTAAACCACTATGCATGTATACCAGAACTGAAAAATTCAGTAAAGAGCCCACAGGGTAGAAGCCAGGTTTGTCAGTGTAGGAACGGGAAGTTACAAACAAGAAGAGACCAGAATGATCATGTGGTAATGGGTTAGAGTTGTAGACATCAGCATTCTCTTATGTTTATCTTGATATAAATATAAATAGGTACATACAGAAGTATTTACAGGTATGTGTATATGCATGGCTAGCATACACGCATATTATTTTCTTACTCTGTCAGCTAAGAAAGCCTAGAAGCAAGGATGTCCCTGTAGCAATGAGCAAATCTAAGGCTCAGATCTTTGTTCCTAATACCATTCTTCAACACAAGAAACAAAAAGGATCCTTGGAGAAATGATTGATTCTAGAGCTGGAGCAGGGAATATACAAGATGAGCCTGGAGAATCTTATAGTAGATAAGTGCTAAAAGCAAACAAACAAAAGCAAAAACAAAAGAACACAATAATAAGGGCATGTCAAAGGACAGAAGCCAACTGAAAGAGCTCCCAGAGGCCAAAGCTGGAACAGTTTGAGCAACGAAATAAGTACAGTCGAATAAACTGGGGGAAAAGAGACAAATCTTCCATGCAAAAGAATTCTAAATACTTTATGTATATATCCTACCTTCAAGAAGGTAAAGAATAACTCCCATTTCTTAAGTTTAGGTCACTTTCAATGACTTCTTTCCAAAGAGGACAGTATGTAAAGGGGGGAAAAGAGTAATCATACAATGGAGAACCCTGACAAACACCATTTCAGCCAGAAGATAAGGTACTATCAGCAGCACTACGTCATGTTCAAAGTATGTGCCCTTGACATAATGTGACGAGAATGGCACTTTACTTCTGTACTCTTCCTCCCCCAAATTCATAACCCTGGTATAGTCAGGAGAAAAACACCAGACAAATTCCATTTGAGGGACAATCTAAAAGTACCTGATCACTATGCCTCAAAACTGTCAAGGTCATGAAAACAAAAAAAGTCTGAGAAACTGTCACAACCAGAAGGAACTAAAGAGACCTGATGACTAAATGTAATATGGTATCCTTGATGGGATATTGGAACAGGGGGAAAAAAGAATTAAGTAAAAACTAAGAAAATCTGAATAAAGTATGGATTTAATTAATAATAATGTTTCAATATTGGTTTATTAATTGTGGCAAATTCACCATACCAATGTAATATGTTAATAATAGGGGAAGGTGGGGATGAAGTAGAACTCTCTGTACAATCCTTGCAACGTTCTATAAATCTAAAACTATCCTAAAATTTAAAAGTTTATTTTTAAAAACCTAGTAGGGATTTTTTTTTAGCAACCATGAACCTATAACCTCTATGTTTGTCCAAAGCAAGGAAAAATAAACCTTATCTTGCTTACTTCCCCAAGGTCATCGCAAACAACTCTTTCTCCTTTCTAGCCATGTTGTACCTCTTTTCAATCTTCAAGGATGATATTTCCTAAAATTCTAGACATGCTGTTCTGCCAGAAAAACTCTTCCCAATTTTACTTATCTAGTACTTTCTTTTCTGTCGGAAGCAATCCACAAGACCTATATTAAACACAAAAGCTATCCGGAAAGAGCAGAAAGGCATACATAATCTTTCTTTGAATTTGGTAGGAACCAGCAGAAAAATAGCCCCCATTCATAATGCAAATAGGCAGTAGGAAATTTTCTCAACAAGAGATTAAGAGGCCCTGATGTTATGAAATGTTAATTTCCTATTCCCTCCTCAGGTTCACATTTGATGCCAACCATTTCCACCCTACATAGAACCCAAAAGATGCCCAGCAACCTTGATCCAGTTTGCAACTAAGAAGCAATGGAAATAATGAATAATTAAGAGGCTAGGGACCATTTGAGGTGGAAGCTTCCAGTTTACCATAACTATGAAACTGATCTTAACAACTACCTGTAAGGATTGTTACTGGTAGCAGGCCTTACAGATCTGTAAGCCTTTTTTTTTGTTTAAGTGCCAGGAAGTGGATACCCATACTTTTGTTTTCCACAAAACAAAAGTCCTTAGAGGAAATATAATTCAAACTTGTCTAAAGAGATAAAAATAGGAAAAAAAAATACTAAAATTGTACCTAACCACTTGGCAAACAAGGACTTATTTAAAAAGACAGGGAAAGTAGTAGAGACAGATGGGCATAATTTTACATAACTCTTCTCCCTTTTAGGACCTAAAATAGGTTGAGAGTCAAATTGAAAATTTTGTCCATTCCCTTTTCTTCTTTATAGTACTCATTACACTTGTAATTATTAAGATCTGTTTCATTCCATTTTGTTAACTAAATCCCCACAATCTACTTTGGTGTTGTTACATAGTAAATGCTCAGTTAACAGACTTCTTGAGTGATAAAATATTTATGCCTCTTATCTAGTTTCTGGACTGTTTTAATGCACCTAGATGCATATTTTTTAACTGTAGTTCTTTGACTTAATAAAGTACTTAAATCAATTTTCCTTCAGGGGCTCAGCTATTTTATTAATGAAATTTAAAAATGGTTTTAATTATAATTTCTCAGTCTACATTATACCAATGACACAAGGGTTTAATCAGAAATTTATTTATAATTAATTTGTCTTTTTTCAAAAAGGCATAGAAAATGTCTGTCACTCACCTTTGAAAGACCTGGCTAAATGGCTCCTTAAACCTTCTGGTTAATCTAGCCACAGGGAATATTAAATATTTAGGAATGAAGTGGCATCTAGATGGTCAGAACAGTTCCATTTAAATTATACTCCCTTGTAACCAACTGTAACTGATGATTTAATTAGGTGGACGGTGTGAGTTACAATGATCATTAATAAACTGTGTTAATGTCATCAAAATTCCTATTCTCCAGAGTTGAAGTAACAGAAAGAAAAAAAAATAATAAAAAGCAAAACCCTACCTAGAAAGGAAGATAGCCTATATCTCACAAAATTCACTCTGTTTTTTTTTTTTCCATCCAGTAATTAGCCTTGTTTTGTTTGGTATATTCACACTAATTACAGCAACAGCTTTATTTTGCTTTGTATAAAAGACTGCTTCACTCGATAACATTTGCAGAAAAAGTATGCATTGTGTAGCTGTTACAAAGTATCCAAAAAATGATGCTTTTGTGTTCTTTTTCAAGGTATTCATTCATAAGAGCTGTTATTATTATTATTAAACTTGTGTCGAATAAATAAAAACTATCAGAAAACTAATATGCAAATAAAACTAAGTCTTTAGAGACCATATATTGCAATGTCTTTTAAAGCATTTATTTTGGAGCCCATATGTGGACTCCAAAGAAACATTTCCCATCTTACAAATGAAAACAGACATGGAAAAATATCTGAGAAGAATATCATTTAGGACCTTGGATTTACTTCAGAGGCTAACACCATCAAGAAAAATTCCTTAGGGGCACCTGCATGGCTCAGTCGGTTAAGCGTCCAACTTCAGCTCAGGTCATGATCTTGCAGTTTGTGAGTTCGAGACCTGCATCAGGCTCTGTGCTGACAGCTCAGAACCTGGAACCTCCGTCAGATTCTGTGCCTTCCCCTCCCTGCCCCTCCCCCACTCGCTCACACACATGCTCTCTCTCTCTCTCTCTCTCTCTCAAAAAAAAGTATTTAAAAAAAGGAAAAAAAATCCTTAAAGCTTGCTCAGAAGGCAAGCCAACAATGACACTGAGTGGGAAGATGGAATCCTACATCCACTTGTGGCAGGACCCACTGCAATCTGCTGATCAAACTGATTCCATATGGCACCCAAAAATGAAAGAGGCTTTCATTTCTCATTTTATAAGCTGGAAGTGATATCACAATGAGGAATTCTATTTCAAACTCCCAGCTATCTAAATGACAAACCCTATACCATTTGCTCATCGGCACAAGAGAAAAAATGGAAGTAGGTTTAGTTCCCTGAATAAGGAGAATAGCAGCCTTGGAGGATCCTTAAAAAAACAAACAAACAAAAAAAAAAAAAAAAAAAAAACAAGCCCATATACCCTAAGTAACTCTCTTTAAATCTGAAACTTCCACAAAGGATCCATTACTGATAGGAGTCTGCACTGAAATGGATTAAGACTTACCTGTCCTCAAAGAGAGAAACATTAAACAACTAATTCAATAAAAAGGATTAGTTTACCTCTTGAACCAATTAAAGCCACTATCACCTAAAAGAGTAAGATGACCAGAAAAAATGTACCACAAGGCTGGCAGGTTTTCTTTGAGAGGAAAAAGGGCAACACGTGGAAAATCGCAATCAAAGAATACAATCACAGAACACACTGGTAGAGTCCACCAATAACAGACACGATGGGCATTCACTAATTTTTTTCCACATCTTTTACCAAATATGCAATATTTTCAAGGTCTTGTATTCCTATGAAGTGGAAAGAGAACGGAATGTAGCAGTGGATGAACACCACTTAAGTGCCCGCAGCTTTGCATGCATTATCTTATTTCTCCCATTACAGCCCTGTGAGGTAGGTCGTGGTCTTCATTCTACGAGAGAGGAAACAGACACAAACAGCAGTAAGCACGTTGCTCAAGATCACACACCTACAAAGTGGCAGAAGCAGCATCTAAACTTCTGCCGACACAAATTCCCACGCAAGTTCCTGCAGAAGAAATAAAGACATCCTCTGTCTTTCTCCCTGGTTCAGGGATGGGTTTCTGGAGTGCAGATGATGTCGCAGTTAAAGGCTACTGTAATAAATATGTCTGTGACAGTGCTATAAGGAAGGGAGCATAGAGCACATTAGAAGTTGAGAAATAAGGGAAGATTTGCAAAATGAAATTTAAGTTGCGCCCATGGCAAACTGTGTGACATGTGGCTCAAGAAGCACTGCAGAAGAAACTGTGTAAACAAAAGAACAGAAATGAAATACTTTAATGGACGTTTGGGACACAACACACAATCAATTTTGGCTTCAGAATAGGGTACAGATAAGCAATGTGCTTGATTTACAAAGCAAAGGGACAGATTTGCAGAATGAGCTCTGGAGTTAGCTGTGTGAACTTGTACAAATTATTTAAGTCCTCTAAACCTCTGTGTCCTCATCTATAAAATAAGGATAATGGTACAAATCTCTAGATTTGTCTCAAAAGATTAAATGATATGACACATGTCAAGCTCTTAAGATGGGGCAAGGCACATAACAAGTGCATTAACTGTCAATAGCTATTGTTATTATGTGGGGAGATACTGTGGGACAAGACTGAAAAAGAAGGTTCAGACAACACTGAAGACTGGTGTGAATGCCACTGAGAAGAGTTCACATAATGTACTCATGGCAATGAGAGGTAATACTGAAAGTTTGTGAGTCAAGGGATTTTCTGAGAAGAGCCGATTTCAGAAAGAATATATTGGTAGTATCCAGGATGGACTAGAAAAAAGAGACTAGCATTAGTGAATGAATTGAGACAAAAGTCCAAATAAGCAAAGGTACAGGAAGATACCAACAACCCAAAACTAGCATCTAAAGTGCAAGAATGGAACTAAATATAAACAAAGACAAGAATGATATTCTGTAATTACATACAGAACTAGCCTTCACATCCTACTATAGAGGCCATCTATGGTTATTGAGGCAAATATTAACTGATCACATAAAGTTAGTGCATCTGTGCTAGTAGGAGATGCAGTAATGAGATCCAATGGCACTAAATGACTACGTAATTCTACAAATATTAACTGAGTTTGTCCAGTTTTTTTCTGCTTTGAAATAGATGTTTGGGATACAGTATTGAATATTCCCTTATATTATTCACATCCTCAAAGCACTCAGAGTCTAGTATGTGATCTAATGGAACATACATCAGTTGTATCAATAGGTAGTGAATGGAAGAATCACGCTTGATCATATCAGTGGCATTTCTATGGTCAAACAGACCAGAAATACTCTCAGCCTAAACACTTACCAAATTTGTGACTTGAATGAATTACTTGTATTCCCAGACTCAGTTTTCCTTATCTAGAAATAGGTATATTGAGAGTTAAAGCTTGACATAATCATGGTGAGGATTAAATGAGAGCATGTATTTGAAGACGGTCAAGACTGGTATTATATGATCTAAAATACAAATTAAGAATATTTAATGTGTTGGGGTACCTGAGTGGCTCAGTTGGTTAAACGCCCAACTTTGGCTCAGGTCATGATCTCAATCCTTGTGGGTTCGAGCCCCGTGTTGGGCTCTGGGCTGAATCAGGCTCAGAACCTGGAGCCTGCTTTGGATTCTTTGTCTCCCTTCTTTCTCTGCCCCTCCCTGACTCACACTCTGTCTCTCAAAAATGAATAATCATTTTTTTTAAAAAAGAATATTTAATGTGTTTAAGGAACTGAAAAAAGGGAATTAGAGGCACAGAGGAAAAGAGACTATCAAGACTTTTAAAAAAGAATCAAAGAGAAGCCTCAGAGATAGAAAATAACAGTAAAATTTTAAATATACTGGATCAGTTAAAGAGACCTCTGAAGAGGTGGTTAATGAACTGAAAGGCAGAACTGAAGAACTAACTCAGAATGAAGCACACAAAAAGAAACAAAATAAAAACCAAGTTAAAAGAGAGGAGATAAGGTGTAAATTCTAACACAAATTTGATATTCCAGAAATGATGGGAAAAATAGAGGGAAGAAAACATTTAGATGGAAACATTTAAGATTGCTTTAGGACAACAGTACTTTGGTTTCAGAAACACAACAAAGACTGCTAAAGAAAAGTCTAAAATCCAAGAAGAAACATTAAAAAAAAAAAGTGGGGTAGCTACAGATAAAAATTTAAGAGGTAGTGATAATGATGATTCTATCATCTACTTCTGTGGTCAGTAAAACAACACAGAAATAAAATATTTGATAAATAATACATTAATTGAGGGTGGGCAGTATATGCTGCATCTTTAAGTACTCCTTGTAATATTTGACAAAAGACAGACCTATTTGTTAAGTGAAATTGCAGAAATAAATCCAACCTCTTGATATTCACAATAAATGCAAATGAACTATGATAAAGAGAAACAAAAAGAATAAAGTTGGTTACACTAAGTAACTATAAAACCAAATAAACTAAGGGAAACAAATCTGTATCAGATAATACATATCTTAAGGGGGAAAAAATATAAGAGACAAAAAGGATTATTATAAATAGGTTAAAAAAGTAAAAGACCAAAACAAGAGAAAAGTCAAATAAAAAAGAAGGAAGGAAAAAAATAATAAAGATAAGGACAGAAATCAATGAGACAGAGATGATTGGTAAAATGAAAAGTTAGTAAGTTAACAAAGTTCCAGAAAGACATATCAAGAAAAAGAATTAAAAATTTATAAATCAGAATTAAAGTGAGTAAATTATTACAATATGACACTATTTAAATTTTTTTACATGCTGGGCCATATGGGTGGCTCAGTCAGTTAACTTCTGACTTGATTTTGAATCAGGTCAGGATCTCAAAGTCGTGGGATCAAGCCCCACATCAGGCTCTGTGCTAAGCATGGAGACTGCTTAAGATTCTTTCTCTTTCTCTTTCTCTCTCTCTTTCTCTCTCTCTCTCTCTCTCTCTCTCTCTCTGTCCCTCCCCTGCTTGTGTGCCCAGTCCTTCTATGTAAAAAAAAATTTTTTTTAATTAAATAAAAATGTTTAGGGGCACCTGGGTGGCTCAGTCAGTTGAATGTCCAACTTTGGAGCAGGTCATGATCTCACAACTTGTGAGTTTGAGCCCCACATTGGATTCGCTGCTGTCACTCTAGAACCTACTTCGGATCCTCTGTTCTCTCTCTCTGCCTCTCCCCACTCATTCACTCTCCCTCTCTCTCTCTTTCTCTCTTAAAAATGAATAAACAATTTTTAAGAATGTTTAAAAGCTATGGAAAACTAAAGGTAACAAATTAAAACCTAGATAAAAAGAGTATGCTTTGGGAAATATATAAAATGTCAAAATAGGAAAGTGGAACAGGCCAATAGCCATAAAATAACTTAAAAGTGGTAATTACAGCAGTTGTTTTTTGTTTTGTTTTGTTTTTTAAGTAGGCCCCATGCCCAACGTGGGACTTGGATTCACGACCCTGAGATCAAGAGTTGCATGTTCTACTAACTGAGCCAGCCAGGCACCTCATGGCAGTTTATTTTAAGTTAAGCTAAAAATGACATGTTAAGCTAGAAATAAGATTCCCAGAATCCTCTTCCTTGAATAGTTGAGTTAAAGCCGGCCAAAAGAGAAATGTGTAAAAGATTTGGAAGGCAGAAATGAAGCAGCTGCCATTACTCTCTGAAGGTTGTCATAGTCAGTTGTGGTGACAGACTAGTGGTATGCTGGAACCAGCCTGTGCCAGTTCACAGGAGCTGATTATGCATATTTCTTCACAACTTCAAATTTGAAGACTTCATATTGGTAGCTTTAAATCAAACATGGTGGCAATATTTACACCACTGAAATTGGCAAACACTTAAATCAGTAAGCTCCCCGCTCCCCTGCTCCAGCCTGTTGTTAAATATTTTCAGCACAACACTGTAACAGATAGGAAAGTGTCAATGGGTTCCCTGCTAATTAACAGTAACCATTATCAGATGTTTTGAAAGCCATGATGATCTTATTCAAGAAATTCCTAAGCGAATATCAGTCAGTCAGAGAAAGAAAAATATCATATGATTTCATATGTGGAATTTAAGAAACAGAGCACATGAATACAGGGGAAGGGGAGGAAAAGTAAGAATAAAACAGAGACAGAGGCAAACCATAAAAGACTCTTAAACACAGAGAACAAACTGAGGGCTGCTAGAGGGGTGTTAGGTGGTGGGGGGGATGGGTTAAGTGGGTGATAGGCATTAAGGAGGGTACTTGTTGGGAGCACTGGGTGTTAATATGTAAGTGATGAATCATTAAATTCTACTCCTGAAACCATTATTACACTACATGTAAACTAACTTGGATTCCAGTTTTTAAAAATTAAGTTTAAAATTTAAAAAAAGAGAGTCCTAGCTGCTCTAAATTCTTGCCAACACTTGATACTGTCCTTTTTTACTATTAGCCGTTTTAATGAAAGAGTATCTTATGCATTTAAATTTCCATTACCCGATGACAAATGTTGAAAACCTTTATGTATTTACTATTTGTGTACTTTCATTTGTGAAGTATATGTTCAAAGTTTTCATTCATTTTATTGATTTTGAAGCTGTATTTTTCTAATTCAAATGTTAAAAACTATAAATCCTACTAAGCAATACTTCAGTTGAATCTTATTGAATATCACCACTGCAAATTTTGTATGTTGTCATTTTCATTTCATTTCAATTATTTCTAATTTACTGCAAAATTATTCTACTACTCATGATTATACAGAAGAGTGTTGTTTATGTTCCAAATATTTGAAGATTGGTAGGAAATTTTTGGCTATTTATTTTTAATTTTATTTTATTGTTACCGAGAACATAGTATGGCATAAATCATATTAAATTTATTGAGATACAAAAAAATAAACAAATATTTTTTTAACTCAAAAAAAATCCAGAAAGTACACAGTAGTGTGATTATGGGATCTTAGAGTAGTTCTATTTTTAAGTTTCTGAGGAACCTCCATACTGTTTTCCACAGTGGCTGAAACTAACAGAACAGTATGCTAACTATACTGGAATTAAAATTAAGAACTTACTAATAAAAAAAAAGAGGGGCATCTGGGTGGCTCAGTCAGTTAAGTGACTCTTGATTTCAGCTCAGGTCCTGATCTCACAGTTCGTGAGTCTGAGCCCTGCATTGGGCTCTGTGCTGACAGTACAGAGCCTGCTTAGGATTCTCTCTCTCTCCCTCTCTCTCTCTGCCCCTTCCCCACTTGTGCTCATGCTCTCTCTCTCTCACTCTCTCTCTCTCTCTCTCAAAAATAAATGGACTTAAAAAGAAAGTCCAGAAAGTATAAAAAAGAATGTAAACTCACTGCTTATACTGCAAAGCCAAGTATTAACCTAAAACCCAATCTGGATACAAGAAATGACATTATAGGATCATTTCAACATATAAACATAGGTATCAAAATCCTAAATAAGATATAAACTATTCTAACTCTATATTAAAATGTCTACATCATAACCAAACAGGGTTTATCCCAGGAATATAGCAAATGTAACATCAAAACATCTAATCACCATAATGTACCACATTAATGGACTAGAAAAAAAGACCTGATCCCTTCAAAAGATGCAGTAGAGGCATTACACAAACCTTAATAGTTTATAGGATTATTATTTAAAAAATAAAAATAAAAACTTAGAAATAAGAAACAGAAGAGGCCTTTCTTAACTTGATAGATTCTGCCCAAATTCCACAGCAAATACATAATCAATGGCACAAGGTTAGACATTATTCCCTATAATATCACAAACAATGCCACTCTTAAATCTATAGTAGATGCCATAAACCATAAGAAAGTCATAAGCCAATGCCATAAGCCAAAGAAAAGAAATAGAAGGATGAGGATTTTAAAGAAAAAAATCAAATTGTTAATTTTACAAACAATATTATCTCTTGCATAGCCAACCCAAGAAAATCAACAAAATACTTTCATTAATAAGAGCTGAAAAAGGATTGCAAATAAAATATTAACATGAAAATACATAGATTTGTCTGTAATAATAACTAAATAATATAAAACAAGATACTAGTGACACCCCTTACAAAGTACCTATAAAATATCTAGGAATCACCCTAAAGTAAAAGACCATTTTCAGGAAAAAATAATAACTATTAAAAATGTTTAAAACTGAGTAAAAAGTCGTATTATGTGCATGTATGAAACAATTAAATAGTTAAAAGATACCAATTGTCCCCTAGACTACTATACAAATTTCATGTCAATCCAAAAAATATTATGAGTAAAAATGAATGCAATTTGATAGGTACTTTCTATAATTTATAATGAAAAACACTGAATCATAAGTAGGTAGGACAATTTAGAAATATAAGAAAAAAATGGAGGGCTTACTCTGGCAAATATTATAAACCCAAAGAGATAAAGATAAATATAAAGATTAGATAGACAGACAGACAGTAATTAATGAGCGCAAGAACAGACAATTAGGCCAGTGGAAAAGAATAGAGGAGCTTTGTTTGTAATAAACATCATAAATCAATAAGTTTAGAATGCATTCAAGGGTAAATTGTGTGGGACAGTTCCTCAACAGAAGGAAAAAAACAGTAATACAAAAATATAAAGCTAAAGAAAAAAGATATAGGAGAAGATCTTTAGGAACTTAGGGATAGAGAAGGAAATCATTTTTTAAAATAGTCAAAATTAGGGGGCGCCTGGGTGGTTCAGTCAGTTAAGTGTCCAGCTCTTGGTTTTGGCTCAGGTCATGATCTCATGGTTTGTGAGTTCGAGCCCCACATTGGGCTCCATGCTGACACAGTACAGCCTGCTTGATGTTCTCTCTCTCCCTCTTTCTCTGCCCCTCCCCCGCTCACTGTCTCTTTCTCAAAAATAAACAATAAACTTTTAAAAATAATAAAAGAGTCAAAAATAGGGGTGTCTAGATGGCTCTGTTAAGTATCTGACTTCGGCCCAGGTCATGACTTCACTGTTCGTGGGTTCGAGCCCCGCTTTGGGCTCTGTGCTGACAGCTCAGAGCCTGGAACCTGCTTTGGATTCTGTGTCTCCCTGTCTCTCTGTGCCTCCCCTGCTCAGGCTCTCTACTCTCTCTCTCAAAAATGAATAAAACATTTAAAAAAATTTTAAATAGTCACAATTATATACCATAAAAAGACAAAATAATTTTAATCCAAATTTCGTAAAATATTCCTGTTCAATGAATAATTTGACAAATTATGAATGACTGATTGAGGTAAGGCATTCACAATAATTAAGACAATCAAAGGATTAATTATAATAATGTATAGGGAATTCATATAAATCATCCCCCAAAACTAGAAATCTATAAATAAAATGGGCAAAGCTATGAATAGACAATTTATAAAAAGAAAAACCTTTAATAGCTATTAAGCATATGATGTTTGACATCATTAATAATTAGAGAAATGCAAATTAAAAAGATGAGATGTCTCCAAAACCAGACACAGACCCACTAAAAAGGAGGACTATAGACCAATTTCCCTGATGAACACGAATGCAAAAATCCTCAACAAGATATTAGCCAACCAGATTCAACAATACATTAAAAAAAATTATTCACCACGACCAAGTGGGATTTATACCTGGGATGCAGGGCTGGTTCAATATCCACAAAACAATTAACGTGATTCATCATATCAATAAAAGAAAGGACAAGAACCATATGATCCTCTCAATAGGCGCAGAGAAAGCATTTGACAAAATACAGCATCCTTTCTTGATAAAAACCCTCAAGAAAGTAGGGACAGAAGGAGCATACCTCGAGATCATAAAAGCCACATATGAATGACCCAACGCTAATATCATCCTCAATGGGGAAAAACTGAGAGCTTTCCCCCTAAGGTCAGGAACAAGACAGGCATGTCCACTCTCACCACTGTTATTCAACATAGTATTGGAAGTCTTAGCCTCAGCAATCAGACACAAAGAAACACAAAGAAATAAAAGGCATCCAAATCGTCCAGGAGGAGGTCAAACCTTCACTCTTTGCAGATGACATGATACTCTATACGGAAAACCCAAAAGATTCACCAAAAAAACTGCTAGAATTGATTCATGAATTCAGCAAAATTTCAGGATATAAAATCTACGCACAGAAAGCGGTTGCATTCCTACACACCAACAATGAAGCAACAGAAAGAGAAATCAAGGAATCGATCCCATTTACAGTTGCACAAAAGACCATAAAATACCTAGGAATAAATCTAACCAAAAAGGTGAAAAATCTATACCCTGAAAACTGTAGAAAGCTTATGAAAGAAAGTGAAGAGACAAAACAGATGAACATAAGGGAAGGGAAACAAAAATAATATAAAAACAGGGAGGGGGACAAAACAGAAGAGACTCATAAATAGGGAGAACAAACAGGGTTACTGGAGGGGTTGTGGGAGGGGGGATGGGCTAAATGGGTAAAGGGCACTAAGGAATCTACTCCTGAAATCATTGTTGCACTACATGCTAACTAATTTGGATGCAAGTTTTAAAAAATAAAAAATAAAATTAAAAAAAAGAAGAAATATCTCCTTTAGATCAGCAAGCATCCTATTTTTAAAATGTGAATTTTCTTAAGAAAGAAAGAAAGAGGATGAGATGTCACTTTACATTAGAGAGGCAAATTTTAAAAGATCAAATAATATCAATTGGTAAAACTTCATGAACTGTTTTTGGAAGAACATTAAATATGAATACAACCTGTCACCCAAAAATTGTCCTCAAGGAGACACCTATGGAGATAATTGTTGAAGCACTGTTTCTCATACCAAGATAGTAGAGGTCTCCAAGGTTCCCATCAGTAAATGAATAAACAAAATGTAATACATGTGTATGATGGAAACAAAAAATAACAAATATTTTTTTAAAAATTAAGGAAAAAATTAAGAGTGCATTGTATAGCATAAAACCATCTATGTCAACTAGAAACTCACACACACACACACACACACACAAAATAGAAGCATGTGTGTTAGGGACATATTTTGAATAAACATATGAACATAAGATTTAAAAAATATATGTTAAATTCAATAAAATGGGTGCTTATAGACACAGTGGAATGATTATAAATAATGAAGATAAAGGGGGAAAATCATAAAGGAAGACAAAAGGTATTAAGCAGTGATGAGTCTGTCATGAACTTGGTAAGATTAACTCAATTCTTGTACCTGAAATTCATATAAGAAAAACAAAATGGTCTACATGCCTCATCCTCAGGCACATATCCACATGTTAGAAGGGAAATGACCATCTGTGTCATGTAACTAAATGCCAATTGACAGATTCACTCCACCCAACTGATTTCCAGGTTGGACATTCTTAGGTCCAAATGATAAACTTTCACATCCAAACAGAAGGGGAGAACATTATTTCTCCCCTCTCCCCTACCCACACATGCAAAAGAAACACTGATATTGGCTTAGGAAAAAAAAAAGCTGCCACCTCTAAATAGCATGCAGTTTTTCAAATCATGATTTTATTATCTCTATATTTCTGCAAACTCCCAAATCTCCAAAGAGGAATAACTCACAGATACCACATTCATTCCAGGGATGAGCCTAAAATAGAAGTAAAATAAGGCATAGTTTGTTTAGAGACTTTTCCTTAGAAAACATAAACTACTCTATGCAATTATGTCGAGAATTAAAAACCGCTACAGATGGCTTACTAAGACTATTAATACTCTAAGACCATCATATGCAATTTTGTCATTAATTGCTAAAATCCCATTGATTTTAATCTACAAAAGTAATAAATCCAACATACCATAATTGCTTGTATTTTTAAACCCTAAGAGATTAGACATTTTAAATCTTGTCTCTGCCCTTAACTAGGGAATTTAAATATCAGAAAATAAATTTGAAGCTTCTGCTTTGGGGATGAAAACATAAATTTTGTCAGGAAAAACATAAAAATAGATGAATTCAGTTTGCACTATTTACCTCACTATAGGGTTTCCATAAAAACTGAGAGAGAAAACAAACCATTAGCACAATTTAACATCCTTGACTCAGAGCAATATCAAACATGGTTTGCAGGTCAAATAATATTGCAATCTTGCTATGCTTTAGAATACATTTTCTTAATTGTGATTATAGTTACATATATTTTATTGTTGTACTGTCTTAAAATATTATATTCATAAAAATATTTTCAAATACACAGACACAATAATGCAAATACCTTTTACTAGGTTTTATTTTTACAATTTAATGCCAAACACAAAGGTCCTTTTTTTAATGTTTAATGATTTTGAAAGAGAAAGAGTATGTGTAAGGGCGGAGAGGGTCAGAGAGAAAGAGAGAGACAGAATCCCAAGCAGTCTCTGCACTGTCAACATAGCCTGACGTGGGGCTCTAACTCACAAACCATGAGACCATGACCTGAGCCAAAATCAAGAGTCAGACAATTAACCAACTGAGCCACCCAGGCATCCCACAAACTACAAAAGTCTTAAAATAGTTCTAGAACAGACTATATACTTAATGTTAAAGTATATATGAAAGAATGGGGATTGAGAAGAAAGAGCTAAACACTTTTAATGCTAAATTATTCTGAATTATTTTATTTCCATATATTTCCATGTACAATTTTGGAAAACAGAGAAACAAAAAGGAAGATTATAGTTATGTCTGGGAGGTAAGATTACAGGACATGATTTTCTCCTTCATAGTTTTATATTTTTTCCTAATTCTCTTCCACAGGAAAATACTTTTTTTTTATTCAGAGGCAGAATAAACATTAAAAGTAAAACAAAAAGGACTTCAACTGCTAACAATATAGCCAACCAGATATGTGGTGTACTTAAAGTTCTAGTTGAAATGTATTTTTTAAAGACATTGCTTTTTAAAATTTGTGACTAAGAATTCCTTAAAAAGAGAAAATAGAATAACACACTGGACAAGAAGAGAATAAACTAAGGTTGGATAACATCACCTTCTAAATTCAAAGTGAAGCTTATTGAAATGCTGATTAACAAAGTATAAAGTTAAATATGCATGTTAAACTTTTTTACTGAAAGCTATATAAAAAAAGTAGAGTGCCAATTTTCATACCAGTTTTTCTTTCAATTTTTTATTTAAATTCTAGTTAGTTGACATATATAGTAAAATTGGGTCTCAGTAATAGAATTTAGTGATTCATCATTTACATATAACACCCAGTGCTCATCACAAGTGTCCTCCTTTATACCCATCACCCATTTAGTACAACACCTGCCCACCTCCCTCCATCAACCCTGTTTGTATTCTTTTACCTTTGCAAATACCTTTAACTAGGTTTTCACAATTTAATACCAGTCAAACACAAAGGTCATTTTCTAATGTTTATTTATTTTGAAAGAGAGAGAGACAGTATGTGTTAAGGGGGCACAGGGGCAGAGAAAGAGAGAGAGAGAGAGAGAGAGAGAGAGAGAGAGAGAGAGAGAGAATCCCAAGCAGTCTCTGCACTGTCAGCATAGCCTCTCTCATAGCCTCAGATATCCTTCCATCTCTCTTTTTTTCCCTTCCCCTATGTTCATGTGTTTTGTTTCTTAAATATCATATATAAGTGAAATCATACAGTATTTCTCTTCTTCTTCCTGACTTATTTCACTTACCATAATACACTCTAGCCCCATCCATATCATTGCAAATGGCAAGATTTCATTCTTTTTGATGGCTGAGTAATATTCCATGGTATATTTATACTACCTTTTTATCCATTAATCAGTTAATGAGCATTTGGGCTCTCTCCATAATTTAGCTATTGTTGATAATGCTGTAACAAATATCAGGGTACAGGTGCCCTGTTCGAACCAGTATTTTTGTGTCCTTTGGGTAAATGCCTAGCAGTGCAATTGTTAGGTCATATGGCAGTCTATTTTTACCTTTTTGACAAACCTCCATACTGTTTTCCAGAGTGGCTGTAGTAGCTTGTATTCTCACCAACAATGCAAAGAGGTTTCCTCTATCTCCACATCCTTGCCAATAGCTGTTTCCTGTGTTGTTGATTTTAGCCATTCTGATAGGTGTGAGGTGGTATCTCATCATGGTTTTGATTCGTATTTCCCTCATAATGATGATGTTGAGCATCTTTTCATGTGTCTGTTGGTCATCTGGATGTATTCTTTGGAAAAATCTGTTCATGTCTTCTGTCCATTGCTTAACTGGATGATCTATTTTTGGGGTGTTTAATTTGATAATTTTTTTATAGATTTTGGATACTAACCCTTTATCAGATGTATCATTTGCAAACATCTCCCATTCCACAGGCTGCCTTTTAATTTTTTTTATTTCCTTCACTGTGAAGAAGCTTTTTATCTTGATGAAATCCCAGTAGTTCATTTTTTGCTTTGTTTCCCTTGCTTCCAGAGACATGTCTAGTAAGAAGCTGCTACAGCTAATGTTGAAGAGGTTGCTGCCTGTTTTCTCCTCTAGGATTTTGATGGTTTCCTGTCTCACATCTAGGTCTTTCATCCATTTTAAATTTATTTTTGTATATGGTGTAAGAAAGTGGTCCAGTTCCATTCTTCAGCATGTTACTGTCCAGTTTTCCCAACACCTTTTGCTGAAGAGGCCTTTTTCAATTGGATCTTCTTTCCCACTTTGTCAATGACTGGTTGACCATATAGTTGTGGGTCCATTTCTGTGTTTTCTGTTCTGTTCCATTTATCTAGGTGTCTGTTTTTGTGCCAGTCCCATCTGTCTTGATGACTACAGCTTTGTAATATAGCATGAAGTCCGGAATTGTGATGCCTCCAGCTTTTTGTTTTTCAAGATTGCTTTGACTATTTGGGGTCTTTTATATTCCATACAAATTTTAGGATTGTTTGTTCTAGTTCTGTGGGGAAAAAAATGCTGGTAGTAGTTTAATATGGATTTCATTAAATGTGTAGATTGCTTTGGGTAGTATGGAAATTTTAACAATACTTTTTTTGTCTAATCCATGAGCATGTAACTTTTTTTCTTTGTGTCCTCTTCAATTTCTTTCATAAGTGTTCTATAGTTTTCAGGGTATCGATCTTTTACCTCTTTGGTTAGGTTTATTCTTGTGTGTCTTATAGATTTTGGTGCAATTGTAAATGGGATTGATTTCTTGATTTCTCTTTCTTCTGCTTCTTTATTGGTGTATAGAAATGCAATAGATTTTTATATGTTTATTTTATATCCTGTAACTTTGCTGAATTTGTGTATCATTTCCAGTAATTATTTGGTGGAGTTCTGCGGGTTTTCTACATAAAATATCAGGTCATCTGAAAATCGAGAAAATATGGCTTCTTCTTTGCCAATTCGGATGCCTTTTATTTCTTTTTGTTTTCTGATTGCTGAAGCTAGGACCTCCAGTAATATGTTAAATAATAATGGTAAGGGTGGACATCCTTGTCTTGTTCCTGACTGTAGAGGAAAAGCTCTTAATTTTTCCCCATTGAGGATGATATTAGCTATGAGTCTTTCATATACAGCCTTTATGATGTTGAGGTATGTTCCATCTATCCCTATTTTGTTGAGGGTCTTTATCAAGAATGGATGTTCTATTTTGTCAAATGCTTTTTCTGCATCTAGAGACAGGATCATATGGTTCTTATTTTTTCTTTTACTAATGTAGTGTATCATAGTGAATTATTTGCAAATATTGAAGCAGCCCTGTAGTCCAGAAATAAATCCCCCTTGATCACGGTGAATAATTCTTTTAATGTACTGTTGGATTCAATTTGCTAGTATCTTGTTGAGAATTTTTACATCCATGTTCACTAGGGATATTGGCCTGTAATTCTCCTTTTTAGTGGTGTCTTTGTCTGGTTTTGGAATCAAGGTGTAGCCTCGGAGGAGTTTGGAAGTTTTCCTTCCACTTCTATTTTTTGGAAGAGCTTGAAAAGAACAGGTATTAACTCTTCTTTGTTGAAAAGATTTTTGATTACTGATTCATTTTCTTTGCTGGTTATGGGTCTGTTTTTCTATTTCTTCCAATTTCAGTTTTGGTAGTTTGTAAGTGTCTAGGAATTTATTCCTGATTGCCCGGGTTTCTGGCATATAATTTTTCATAATCTCTTATGATTGTTTTAATTTCTGTGGTGTTGGTTGTGATCTCTCCTCTTTCATTTGTGAATTTATTTATTTGGGTCCTTTCTTTTTGATAAATATGGCTAGGGTTTTATCAATTTTGTTAATTCTTTCAAGGAACCAGATCTTAGTTTCACTGATCTATTGTGGGGTTTTTTTGTTTGTTTCCTTCTGTATTGTTTATTTCTGCTTTAATCTTTATCATTTCCCTTCTTCCACTGGCTTTAGCCATTATTTTCTGTTCCTTTTCTAGCTCCTTTAAGGTTAGGTTGTGTATTTGAGACTTTTCTTGTTTCTTGACATAGACCTATATTGCTATATACTTCCCTCTTAGGGCCACCCTTGCTGCATCCCAAATGTTTTGGACTGTCATGTTTACAGTTTCATTTGCTTCCATGTATTTTTTATTTCTTCCTTAATTTCCTGGTTAACTCTTTCACCTTTAGTAGGATGTTGTTAACCTCCATATATTTGTGTTCTTTCCAAGATTTTTCTTGTGGCTGACTTCAAGTTTCATAGCCTTGTCGTCAGAAAATATACATGGTATGATCTCTTTTTTGTTGTTGTTGAGAGAAAGAGAGAGGCACAGAGGGAAAGAGAGAATCTTAAGCAGGCTCCATGCTCAGTGCAGAGCCTGATGCAGGACTCCATTTCACAACGATGAGACCATGACCTGAGTCGAAATCAAGGTTCAGGTGTTTAACTGACTGAGCCACCAGCCACCCAAGCACTCCTCAATCTTTTTGTACTTGTTGAGGCCTGATTTGTGACCCAGTATGTGAACTATTCTGGAGAATGTTCCATGTGCACTTGAAGAAAAAGTGTATTCTGCTGCTTTAGGATGTAATGTTCTGATATGTCTGTTAAGTCCATTTGGTCCAGTATGTTATTCAAAGCCATTGTTTCCTTGTTGATTTTCTGCTTAGATGATCTGTCCATTGCTATAAGTGGGATGTTAAAGTCCCCTATTATTGTATTATTAGCAATGAGTTATCAATTAGAAATCAAAAATGATTTAATGATTTATATATTAGGGTACTCCCAAGTTGGAAACATATTTACAATTGTTAGATCACCTTGAGGGATAGATCCCTTACCCCCTTCCTCATCTCATGTTGGTCTTTGGTTGAAAATTTAGTTTGTCTGGGGGCGCCTGGGTGGCTCAGTCGGTTAAGTGTCTGACTTCAGCTCAGATCATGATTTCATGGTTTGTGAGCTCAAGCCCCGCATCAGGCTCTGTGCTGATAGCTTAGAGCCTGGAGATCTAGAGATTGCTTCAGATTCTCTCTCTCTCTCTCTCTCTCTCTCTCTCTCTCTCTCTCTCTTTCTCTCTCTCTCTCTCTCTCTCAAAAGTAAATAAACATTAAAAAAAATTAAAATCTAGTTTGTCTAATTGAAGTATGGCTACTCCAGCTTTCTTTTGCTATCCATTAACATGATAGATGGTTCTCCAACCCCTCACTTTCAATCTGCAGGTGTCTTTAGGTCTAAAATGAGTCTTTTGTAAGCAGCATATATATGAGTCTTGTTCTTTTATCCATTCTGATACCCTATATCATTTGATTGGAGCATTTAGTCCATTTACATTCAGAGTAGTTATCAATACATAAGAATTTAATAGCATTGTATCACCTATAAAGTCACTGATTCTGGAGATTTTCTATTTCTTTTTTAGTCTTTATTCTTTTGGTCTTTCTCACTCAAAGGGTCCCTTTTAATATTTCTTGCAAGGCTGATTTAGTGGTCATGAACTCCTCTGGTTTTGTTTTTTGTTGTGGTGGGTTTTTTTGGGGGGAGGGGGGGTCTGGGTAACTCTTTATCTCTCTTTCTATTCTGAATGACAGACTTGTGGATAAAGGATTCTTAGCTGCATGTTTTTCCTCTTCAGCACAATGAATATATCATGGCAGTCCCTTCTGCCATGCTAGGTGTCCGTGGAGAGATCTGCTGCAAACCTGATTTGCCTTCCCTTGTAGATTAGGGATATTTTCCCCCATGCTTTCAGGACTTTTTTCTTATCTCTATATTTTAAAATTTTTGTTATATTTGGTGTTGGCTGGTTTTGTTGAATTTTATGGGAGCTCTCTGTGCATTTTAATGTCTGTTTCCTTCCCCAGATTAGGGAAGTCATCAGCAATGATTTGCTAAGATAAACTTTCTGCCCCTTTTTCTCTCTTCTTCTTCTAAGACTCATATGACAGGAATGTTAATAGGCTTTATGGACTTGCTGAGTTTCCTAAGTCTACATTCGTGATCTAATACTATTCTTTCTTCTTTTCAGCTTCATTATTTTCCATAATTTTGTCTTCTATATCACTGATTTGTTCCTCTGCTTTGTCCATCCTCATTGTCATTATCCAGTCAGATTTGTATCTGGGTTATAGAATTTTTTTTTAATTTAAGTCTGACTAGTTTTTAGTTCTTTTACCTCTGTAGTAGAAGATTTTCTAATGTCTTCTATGTTTTTCTCAAGCCCAGCTAGTATCCTTATGATTGTTGTTTTAAATTCTGGTTCAGGCATGTACTTACATCTGTTTTAATTAAATCCCTGGCCATAATCTCTTGTTCCTTACTTTGGGATGAATTCTTTCATCTTGTCATTTCATCTAGGTCGTGTGTGTGTGTGTGTGTGTGTGTGTGTGTGTTAGGAAAGCTTGTTATATTTCCCGATCCTGAGAGTAATAGCTATATTTAGAAGAGGTCCTATACTCTCCGGGATCTGGCACTTAGGAAAGTGTTTCAGAGTGTGCACTCTCCTGTTGTGTTTTTGGCTGCTGTTTCAAGTCAATCTTCTGCAGAGTTTCTCCTTGCCTGCAGCGGGGAATGTTTGGACCTTGTCCAGTGCATGAATTTTAACTAGGTGTGATTTGGTCCATTTGTTGAAATAAACCCAATCCTGGGGTGACTGGGTGGCTCAGTCAGTTAAGCGTCCTACTTCTGCTCAGGTCATGCTCTCACAGTTTGTGGGTTCAAGCCCCATGTCAGGCTCTGCACTGACAGCTCAGAGCCTGGAGCCTCCTTCAAATTCTGTGTCTCCCTCTCTCTGCCCCTCCCCTGTTCACACTCTGTCTCTGTCTCTCAAAAATGAATAAATGTTAAAAAAAAAATTGTTTTTTAATAAACCCGATCCTATTTCCACTAGAGCTGAAGCTTTGCAACAATCTGTGATCAGACTTAATGCATACAGGAATGAGGGGAAAGGCAGGGGATTGTGCTGGTCTTCTGCGGGGAGAGGCCTGCTGCACTGTTTCTCAGGCAGTCTGGCCCTAAAGATGCATCCATCCATCGAGGCAGTGGGGCGGGACTTGGTGTAAATGGCTCCAGCCTCCACTGGGAAGCACTGTGATGCTCACTGAAGTCTGTCCTGCTGATGGGCAGGGGGGAAAAATGTCAACACCCTATTTTCTAGTCTCCAGGGACAGTTCACATGCACTGCTATTCAGGAAGTCCTCACAAAAGAGCAAACAATCTCCCCTCTTGTGTCCCAGATTTCCATCAGAACTCTGCTTTCACCCTGTCTGTGTCCACACTATCTACCTGCCTGGCAGCACAGTACTCCTGTGTTTTATCTTAGGTGTGTGGCTGGATTTCAAAAACCCAAAATTTTAGGGACTTGGTGCAGAGTGGACTCACACTGACCTGGGGGATCAGTCTAGCTGTGCCGTGGCTGGTGCCAGTTTGTCCCAGAAAAGCAACTGCATGACTACACAGGGAACTCAGTATTTACAGTAAAGCACAGCCAAAAGCTGGCTTCCAGATTAACTGCCTTCAGCAGGTACTTCTGCTGCTATGCTAATTAAAGGGGCCCTTCGATGGTACCCACCATCATTTTTGTCCCCTAAGAAGAAGTGCTACCTCTCCCATATGCACTCCAAGAAGGGATACTGTTTCTCCCTGTGTGACCCAGGAGATGCTCAGACCATGCTGTCTGCTCCCAGGCCTCTGCCCTCCTTCCCCACAGGAGGACCCCTAAGCCTGCCAGGCACAACAGCGATGGCACAGCCTCCTAAAACCAGATTTTGAGCTCTACTATTTATAAAAACTTGTGATAATCAGCCCCTTTCCTTTTCCCAATGTTTTCGGGGAAGAGTTTTTCTTCTGCAATCCCCTGTGCACTGTTTTCTCTCTTTCTCTGTCTTTCTCTCTACTCTCTCCATAATCAGGGTTCCATTCCCTCCACAACACCCGCAATTATTTCCTCCCCCTAATCGACTCACTGCAGTTCATACCTTCCACAATGTGGCCATCTTTCTCCCTCTAGATGTGCAGTTTGTTCTCTCAGTCCTCAGATTGGTCTTGGGTGTTCACGATGATTTGATATTTATCTAGCCATGCTTGAGGGACTTAGCAAGCATAGGGTCTCCCTACTACTCTGCCATCTTCACCCTTAAACCATACCAGTTTTTATATAATTTTAGTATCATCTATCTAAAATTAATAGGACTGGCAATACCAAGTGTTGGTGAGAATGTGAGGTAACTGGAATTCTCATATTGTGGCTGGTGGTAACACAAAAAATACTACTTTGAAAACTGGCAGTTTTTATAAAGTTAAACATAAATTCATCTCTCCTAGATATTTTCCTAAGATAAATAAACATATGTCCACAAAATGATTTAAATACAAATGTTCATAGCAGCTTTATTCACAATGGTCAAAAAACTGAAAATAGTCCATCAACAGGTAAATAGATACCCACCTTGTGGAATATCCACACAATGGGAGGTAATAGAATTCAGCAAAAAAGAAAATAAAAAGGAATCAACTACTAGTACATACAACAATGTAGGTAAATCTCAAACACATTTTGCTGAGTGAAAGAAGCCAGATGCAAAATAATACATACTGTATGGTTCCATTTATAAGAGATTCTAGAAAAGATAAAGCTTATCTCTGGTTACAGAACAGATCAGTGGTTGAGTTGAAGGACTAACTGCAAGACACAAGGGAACTTTGTGAGGTGATGAAATGTTCTACATCTTGATTGTGGTGGTGGTTTCATAAGTGTTCACATTTGTCAAAAACTGAACTGCATATTTTTTATAAAAATTTTTTTTAATTTTTATGTTTATTTATTTTTGAGAGAGACAGAGTGTGAGCAGGTGACAGCCAGAGAGAGAGGGAGACACAGAATCTGAAGCAGGATCCAGGCTCTGAGCTGTCGGCACAGAGCCCGACGCGGGGCTCAAACCCATGAACTGTGAGATCATGACCTGAGCTGAAGTCGGATACTTAACCGACTGAGCCACCCAGGCGCCCTAAAAATTTTTTTTAATATTTATTTTTGAGAGAGAGAGAGACAGAGTGTGAGTGGGGGAGGGGCAGAGAGAGAGGGAGACACCAAAACCGAAGCTGTCAGCACAGAGCCTGACTCAGGGCTCAAACCCACGAATGTGAGATCATGAACTGAGCTAAAGTTGGAGGCTTAATTGACTGAGCCAGGTGCCCCTGAACTGTATACTTTAAATGGGTATATGTTCTTTTATGTGAATTATACTTCAACAAAATGTATGTATATATGTGTACATTTATAATTTTAATATGAACTAAAGACTTAAAGACAAAACATTAAACACATTCTGGGGAAAAAATTCCAGAAAATAGTTCTGTGTTTTCTGAGTAGAAAAGGATTTTTAAAAAAAATCATAGAAATAAAAATTATAAATAAAAAGATGAATAAATTTGACATTAAAATTATGAAACTTCTTTCTTCTAAGATAGATCAGAAAGAGTGAAAAGAAAAAATGTAACCAACAAAAAGATATCTGAAATATAAAATGACAAAGTATTAGTATCTAGAATATTTTAAAACTCCTATGAATCAAAAAAGACAACCCAATCAAGCAATGGACATAAGATAAAAATAAGCAATTCACTTAAGTGCAGACATGACGGGCCAATATACAAAATGATATTAAACCTCATAAGAGATATTCAAATTAAGTCTAAAACTCAATACCATTTCATATCCACCAAATTTATAGAAATTAAAGTGCCTGACAAAGTTAGGTATATAGAGTAAGGCTTTCAATAGGATTGGTGATATGGTGATAATCCAAATGGGAACAAGTGTTTATAAAACTATTTAGCATTACCTAGTAAAGTTGAATATGTCCATACCCTGTGACTTAGAAGCACTACTACCAGGAGTAAAATACTTTAAATAATGAATACAACCTAAGTAATTTGGTTACACTAAATTTCCTTTAAGGGTAGTAGTTCTCAAATCCTAGCATGCATCAGAATCTCCTGGGGAACTTCCTAAAGCACAGATACCTGGGCTCGTCGCAGAGTTTCTGATCTAGCAGGTCTGGGATGGAGCCCTAGAATTCCCATTTCCAAAGAGATCTCAGATGAGACAGATGCTACTGATCTAAGAACCACACTTTGAGAACCACTGCTCTAGGGTAATGTGCTGTCCCAGATTTAAACCTTGAATCGGCATATTGTAAAAAAAAAAAAAAAAAAAAAAAAAAAAGTTCTTGTTTTGCATAAAAGAGGTCTTATGATAGTTAATGGAGGATTATCTCTGAGAAACAAAAACAAAATGGAAGAAACAGTGAAACAAGTTTACTACAAAAAGTAGTGTGCCTCAAAGGAACTGGCAGCTTCTTTGATTTTAACAGACAGTAGATACTCCAGGTTAAGTTGCTTGCTTTATAGTCCTAGAATCTGAAAATATGACATGAATATTGTATCAGCTTCACCAAACTAATCAATACTTTTCTAATTGGGAGTTTTTTCTGCCAACCTTTCTAGTTGTTTACTAATCTGTATATTGTGCTTTATAGAATATTTAGTAAATTATGCAAAAGATCTAATTATATCTATTTTTCAGAAGACAAGATGAGTAAACCATGGACTTAACTAGCAAGAAATGAACATCCAATTTTAATTTACTTGCTCTCAACAACAGGAAAAAGAAGAAAATTCCAATTACTGGTTACATTCACAAAATCTAGTACAGACTGACAACTTCTAAACAATTTATTTCAAAACAATTGTTTTGCAATTCCCAAAGATATTTCCCCTGGGATTTTCTGTGACAGCTTTAAAATCATAAAATTACATAGAAGTTGTACAAGATACATAATATTAGAGCATATTTGTCATTTTATGTTATGGCATCATCATGCAATTTAATAGAACCTAATAACCTTCCATGACTAATAAAACAAGATACATGGTTATTCAAAGAGGTCTGAGATTTTTTTTATGAAGGATTTTATCAGAAACAAAAAACCTCATACATATGAGCTTTTTATGTATCTGAATACAAACAAACTCATTCATACAGGTTGCTAGTAACTAGTCGATTAAAAATTAATGCAATAATTATCATCTAAAACTAATTTCCACTAAAAAGATAAATATAATTATACAAGGTTCCATGAACATATAGTAATTGCAATAATTGTTAATAGTGTAATAACTGAGAAAATTACTCTACATGAATAAATCAATGAGAGAGATAAACCTGAATAAGTATATGAGAATGGGTAAATAGATAACAGGAAGGAAGCAAAACTTGATGAGGAAACAACTCAAGGAATTGTTTAGTCAATTACATTTCTCCATAAACCTACCAAAGCTGGGATGCCTGGGTGGCTCAGTCGGTTAAGCGTCCAACTTCAGCTCAGGTCATGATCTCACAGTCTGTGAGTTCGAGCCCCACGTCGGGCTCTGTGCTGACAGCTCAGAGCCTGGACCCTGCTTTGGATTCTGTGTCTCCCTCTCTCTCTGCCCCTCCCCTGCTCATCTCTGTCTCTGTCACAAAAATAAATAAAAACATTAAAAATAAATTTTAAAAAAACCTACCAAAGCTTATAAAAAGCCAAGATATGTTCCTGTCTATATAACCATGAATAGGTCAATTTACTTCTCAAACCAGAAGTTTACATATCATAAAATGGTAACTACTGACAAGGCTGCCTCATCCAGATGCAATGTTAATGCATTCCATAAAGGTGTTTGGTTTAGGGGAAAGGAAGGAGCCAAAATCCATCCCTGTTCTATTTAGCCAGACTTGTCCCCTCCCTCCAACCAGAGAGGCTTTCCTTTTCTCTTCACACAATGGCACCACATAGACTAGAAGCAGGCCTGTCTATAGAGCCTATCCCATCCTGTTGTTTCAAGAATTAAAGGAGACAATGTATGTCAAATACGTATGGAGGTTAAAAGAGGTTATGTATGTCAAAGAGTGTGGTAACTAGTACATAAAAGCACTTAATAAACATTAGCTATTACTGTAATGTCAGCTTTCATTAGGATTTCAGAATCAACACCATGAAAACATCATCATGGACAGAAGGATTTTAAGAATGGCAGTTAAAGAAATTGTACTCCACCTGGATCCATTAAAAAAAAATCTCAACTTTTCAGAGTGATGTGAAGGTTCTGTGTTATGTTTATGGTTTTTATTACATGACTATACACACTGTGAAAATTTAACGTGCACCCTTAAATTTGGTAAATTATAACTCAATAAACTGATTTTTAATAATAAAATAAGGGGTGCCTGGGTGGCTCAGTCAGTTGAATATCTGACTCTTGATTTTGGCTCAGGTCATGATCTCACGGTCATGGGACTGAGCCCTACATTGCACTCCATACTGGGCATGGAGCCTGCTTATGATTCTCTCTCTTTCAACCAACCAATCAAGCAAGCAATCAATGTGCTAAAGCTCTCCTGAGTTTCCTGTGCCTGACAAAAAGCCAGGATAACATGAGGAGATCTGTATCTCTTGTCACTCTGGCAGATCCTCTGTTTCCTACCTTGAACAGAACTTGCATTTATGTACATTGATGCCATTTTGCAACCAGGAAAAAAAGGAAGGGAACAGAGGAATTACAAAGGATGGAGAAAAGACTTAAGCCCCTGAGTTTTACTGACATCAATGAGCTGTCAAAGCAGCCTCTCCGTGTACTTTCGTTAATGCAATAAGCAATGATGTTAAATTTGAGTATTCTCTGACTTGCAGTACAAAGCATTTTCACAAGTACCAAACTCAGAGGGAAAAAATACATAGGGAATATCAGGTGATACAATAAACATAGTCTTCAAATATAGAGTAATGGGGTATTTACTGCTGTGTCTTCCTAGCACCCCTCCCTTCTTCCAGAAACCACATGGTTTGATGGACTTCTTCCACGGAATCAACACCCCAGCCCTCACCACTGTGTGTAAATTAACCATTCAGACAAAGCTTTTTTATTGTCCAGTTCAACTTGTTGATTGTTTTTACTGTAAATAAGTAAATAGTTTATCTTAGTCTGTCAAAGATAAATAAGAGGGTTTGTTGTTGTTTTTTTTAATTTGGAGAAATAAAATCAACTTCCCTGGGTCATTCCCTCAAAACTGAAGCAATAGCTGACCCCCCATCATACAAGTCTAATGAAAGGTTAGACATTTTAGCACTTCACCACCCATGAACTATGTGTACAGAGATGTGTATGTGTGTGAAAGTAGGTATGAATGTTAATACTGGCATGATAGCCAATGATTAAAGTTTCAAACATAACTTGTTTTAAACAATGTGTAATTTCACATTAAAATAAAATACCATGGATAATTCCCAGTTGAAACTTCATATTTACCTTTCCACTTACCTCAAGTTATTCCCATCCTTCAGGATATACCTTGAGCCTCCTTTTTAAGGAAGCTGTCTCAAACTGTGACAGCCCATATGGATTTTCCCTTCTCTTAAACTCTACATATATATCTGAGCTATGCACATTAGTATTTTGATCATTGCATATTTAATTGTTTCCCAATCCCACGTCCAAATACAGTATGAAATGCTTGACATATAGATTCTTGATAAAATACTATGACTCCATCATCTATTTAGATAATGGATAACACGGTAAACACAGAATGTTACATTTATATTTTGTACTTAAATAAATATACCAAATACTAAATTAATTGCCTCTTTAAAATCTTTCCTTTAAATTAAAATATCAAATCTTAGAAATAACACAGTTTAAAACTTGTAAAATATTGATCTTCCAAATAAGCTAATGGGTTTCTCCAGGGCCTATGACTAACATACTATGGATTTTAAGTATTCAAAGATTTTTTTTTTAATTGTGATTTCTCGTATATGCTTTGGGAAATATAGGAGACAGATATTATTATGCCCTGTGACATGAGAAGAAACTAAAGCCACATGAATAATAACTGGGCTTTCCTAAATCTCAGCTCTCTACCTGTCTCTCTAGAGACAGAGTTGTAGAAATAGGATTATCTCATCATCCTAAGAAAGGTCGTAGTCTCAAAACACAAGGAACACAAAAACTACAGGCTGCTAATAAGCTGAAATCAACTTAATGGGCTAGATGGTATGTTCCCTTGGATACTTTCAGTTTTGAAAATCCTATTTTTAATCACAAAATGTGACTTTAAAATGTGTGAATAAATATAGAAAATAGAAAACTAATTATATTTAAGGTTACATTCAGAAATACATCACAAATTTTTGTAATGTTTATTTTAAGAGAGAGACAGAGCAGGGGAGGGGTAAAGAGAGAGAGAGAGGAAGAGAGAATCCAAAGTAGGCTCCATGCTGGGACTCAATCCCAGGAGTCATGAGATCATGACCTGAGCCAAAATCAAGAGTCAGATGCTTAACCAACTGAGCCACCAAGCTACCCCAAAGGCACAAATTTCTATACTGACGGTCCTATCATCAATTAAACTTGTTAAAACTTTAATGTTAGAACACAAACACACCCATCAGCATTACTAGAGAAAACTGTAAAATGGAGGTGATGTGTTCCAGCACAAATATCTGCAATCTTCTTCATCTGGAACAATTACTGCTCAAAAATAAAATTAAAGGCCTCCAAAATGCCTATATCAAGACTTCTCCTTAAATCTTAAACATTATTTCATCCTCCTCAGCATTTATCTGTATCTAATCTATCTTCTTCCCACTAGTCTTGGAAATTAAAACTACCATTATTCTCTAAAAAGAGACTTAAGCTCTTTTTTTTCCCGTCTTTCCACTTGAGCCTTCTCCTCCACCTACAGTTGTTTCTAAGTCTACCTCTCCTTGAGCCCAATCACTTAAATCTTCTGCTTTCTATCTGCCTCCCTTCCTCTCTTCACCATCCAAAATCTTGATAGAACATCTCGCATGCACCCCTACCTCCTAATCCACAGCAAAGTATGGCAACTGTCATGCCCAAACCACTTCTTTTAAAGTTTCTAGTGACCAGTTCATCACAAAAAATCCTAGATCCATTTCTCAATCCTCCTTCTTTTTGACCCCAACGCAGCCATTAATAGTCTTGATAGCTTATCTTCCATAACTCTCTTATCTCATAAGATCATTATTTTCCTGTGTGTCTGTTTCAACACAGGTCCTCTTGCACCTCCTACACTGTGAGTTCCCAGAGAAGTACAGAGATGTTTCCCAGAAGCAGAGATGCTTCTCTCTGCTCTTTCTACTTTTGCCCCTCTTTCTGTTCTTGATATTTTAATCCTGTCTCATAGCTTTAAATATCATCACTATGCAGAAAACTCTCTGATCCCTATCTCATCTCTCTCTTCTCAGCCCATACTCCTCCATCAAATTCTAGTTTCTTTCCTGATCTACTCAATGTCCAAACATTCAGTCACAGTATACCATGGGAAATAAAAGTATACTCTGAGAAATATATACAATAATGTCTGTGCTCCCAAAAATCTTTATTAGCATAACTACAGAATATCTCCATTTTTATAAATACCAAACATGTCAACTTGGTAAATCTAAAGATGAACCATCTTCCTATTGCCCAGACCTGTACCTTTCTCTTCTCACTCCTTCTGTGCTCAAAATTTTGGTTAATGGCACTGCTATTCTTGCAAGTTTAGACTTTGCAAAACAATTTCCTGTCTTTTGCTTCCTACTTATACTTAGTTTTGGAATTCACTCCTCTACTTTACTACCACTGGAGCCTGATTCAGGTCCTCACTATTTCAGGGAGGCACTGCAGGACAGATGTTAAACATCTAGACACTGCAATAAAAATGCCCAAGTTCCTCATCTTATAAGGAACACAGCAGGAAATAAGCAGCGATGAAGATTCCACAGGAAGAGAAGTAGCAACATTCATGGCCAGTCTCTTGAAGTTTAGGACAAAAGGAAAATGATATAGGTAGACCGTTCTTACCAGAATAGGGTTCTAACGGCCACTAAGAAGAGTGTTTTAGTTACCAGAGTACTCAACAATAAAAGGCAGGGGGGGGGGGGGAATAGAAGGGAGGGGACCTACTCCAGTGACTAAGGCTGTTGTTGTCTTTTTTATTAGTATATACAATAATTGCATCGCACCATAATTTCTCTTCCCAGAACCTAGCCCATATGTAATAGGTATTCAAACATTAGCTGAGTGAAAACTAGCAAACAGCAACCATTTATTAAGTACCTATAAAATGCCAGTCAGAAAAAGTCATTTCACATATATTAGAAATTATATAATCCTACTTAGATTATAAAAATGAGCCTCCAATGACTAAAATATTTTGCCCAGCATCCCACATTTTATAAATGATTAAGAATTAAAACCCAATTCTATCCAACACAAAAGTTGTACTCTTTCCACTGCATCATACATAATTCTTTGAAGATATTAAAATGTTCTGAAGGTCCCCTAAGACTTTTACCATGGGTCTAATTAATGTTTGTATGACATTTCATCACAAAAAGCAGAATCCCTCTTAAAATACATAAAAGTTATTGTGTGGAAAGAAAGAGTTAAATTAAATCACTTTTATTCATTTTATTTGTAAGGAAAAAAAGAGAAGGGGTTGTATTAATGAGTAAAAAGAGGGTGAGAAGATAGTGCAAGACTGAGAATATATCTAAGATTCCTAACTCAACATACTTCACAATTTTGCCTAAGGCTAGCCCTGAATTATCATCTCCAAGTATCCTAGAAATAAGACCTATCTCAAAAAACCAGCAACCTTCATTAAATATAGATGAACAGGAAAGCCAATATGTAAGAATGGAATAACCCAACTACTACCTGCCCAAGGCAAAAACTTGGGAGTAAAACAATGTGAGACCATTTTTTCCTCTGACCTGTGACATAATTCTGATGCATGCATTTTGGCTCTCAAAAATTTAAGATCAATATGTTGAATTTTATCATTTTAAGTAGTTATGGTGAATTACTCAAACCAGGTACCCCCTTCATCTCCAATACTTAATGCAGACAACAAAACTAAAGCAAAGTGGTTCTCTTTGGACTAAAGCCCTACCATGTACTAACTGCACACTGGAGCAAGTCACTTATTCTGTGTCTTAATTTTATTCTCCATAAAATGTGGATAATAACAGGACTATTGTTACTCAATTATTTGTTAACTGTAGTAATAGGAGAGGCCCTGGCAAATGGTAAATACTGAACACACATTAATTTCATTATATCCACTCTGCAAACGTTACTCTCTTTTATACACCACTAAATCCTCTCGAGCCTGTGAAATGTCTGTCATATAGGAAATATCAATAAATTTGTCAATGAGTTTCTCAAAAAAAGAAAGAAAATATTTTTGTCTAAGTCCTCCAATAATTAAAGTAAAAATGAAGTTGAATTAACCAGTCAGCCAAGTGATTTCTACTCTTACTCTACCAGAATACTTTAAGATCCTCCTGGGTAACAGTCCCCTGTTCCATAATTAGAAGTGCTTAAGGCAACTTTGGCCCCTTCTCATTTCTCATTTCTCATTTATCCTCTTGGTACTTAGTATCTCCCATCTGTTCATCAAGTTTGTCTATCAGTTGTGATCTCTAGGGAAAGAAAACACCTCTTTCATTTTGGGCTCTGACTTTTATGAAGAGAATGTTGCAGGTACTAAAATAATAATAATTAATGGAAATGAGTCATTATCATTACTTGCATTATGAATCCCTTTATCCCTGACTGGCCAGGTGTTTGATGGGCAGTCGCTTCACTGCTCAAACCCCCACTGCCTGGAAACTCCTACAATGAATGCAAATGTGTCTCTATCTGCCTCCTGGGGTAACAGAGAAAGCAATTAACAAATGTTCACAAAGTACTTGGAAAGAGATAATGGCACTATATAAATGTTACAGATTATTGCATCATGAAACTTAAAATCATAATCAACTCTAAGATGGGTTAATTGGAAAGGTAACAAAAAATCTCAGAAAGAGCCTCCTCTCAGAAGAATTTCAAAAAGACATCCTCTTCCTGAGGCTAATAAATCACCTTCAGACCCTTTGACCCTCACCTCCATCCTTTGGAGAATAAGGGTCATAAGAAGCTACTTGGTTGTGATGGGGTGTTGAGGAGATAATTTAATAAAACCAAAACAAAACACAGAATCACTCCCAGTTCAGAATTAAGCAAGAGATAAAATTTGAGAGGCTGGCTTTCAACCTGGGTTACAGTTCTAGGTACTGCAAACACCAATTTTATGCAAGTCACAAACAGCACAGCACACAAGGCAGTGTGCCCAATAGCAGAGAAAACACATAATCTGGCTCTGATTGCTCCCAAACTTCTACTTCCAACCTGAGCCACCCATCCCTGGTATCTTGCTTATCCTCTCCATTGGATATCTAGTGGGTAGGGCATCTCAAACCCAATATATTCAAAACCAAGCTCCTGGTCTCCCCATCAAACCTGCACCCTTGCCAGACAGCATCCTCCCACTCTCTGTAAACAGCAACTCTACCCTGCCAATTGCTCCAGCCAAAAACCTTGCACTTATCCACAACTCTCTGCATTATCTTACATCCCTCATTCATCCCAACAGTAAAATGTGTTGGCTCTGATTTCAAAACACCAAGAATCAGACAACTTCTCACCGCCTTTACTGCGACTGCAAACTACCATCTCCTCTTGCCTGGATGATTGAAATAGTCTCCTAATTGGTCTCTCTACTTCCTCCCTTGCTCTCCTTTAGTGTATTCTTCTGAAGTTAAATCGGAATATTCCTGTGGTCACAATTCTGAAATAACTCCCCACTTGATTCCAACCAAATGCCAAAGAGTCTTTATAATGGGTTATAACCATCTATGTGATCTGGCTCTGCAATCTTCTCTCAGCTTATCTCCTAGAACCCTTCCTTCCTCCCCCCCACCCCATACTCTAGCTACAGTGTCTCCCCTACTGCTCCTAGACCACCAGGTATGCACGTGCCTCAGGGCCTTTGCACTTGCTGCTCCCACCTACCCAGATATTCGCATTGTCTTGCCCCCCTACCTCCTTCCCATCTATACTCAGAAGTTACCTGCCATCTGAGAATTTTCACAAGCCAAACTTTCTTCTTTCTAAAATTATAGGCCTCACTCCCACACTGACTACCTTTATCCCTTTTCTGCAATTCTTCTTAGTATCTATCACCATCTGGCATTATTTGTTTATGTATTGTCTAACAACTCCCCTCATCTGAATGTACTCTGCATGACAGCAGCAATTTCTGCCTATTTCTTTTCTCTTTTTATTTACTACTGTTTCTCCATCCCCTAAAACAGCATCTGACATTATAACAAATGCTGAATACATATTTACTAAATTTTTTTTCCATTTTATTGGTGCTTAAAATCCCAGGTATTAGAATTATTGCACTAATAGTACATGATAAAGAACCACTTGGTACCATCAAGTAAGGATGGCAGGAATGTGGTCGACTTCCTCACAAACTCCCAATTATACAAATTCTGGGCATGAAAATACTAAAGGGTAACACTGGAATTTGATTCTTTCCACAGTTATTAATATTGAACACTAGCCCTCTAATCATAAAACACAAGGCTGGTTTTTACCCATGTATCAGGCTGGAGGGGAAGAAATCAAACCAAGATGTGCATTTCATACTCTGGCACCATCCCCTGGATATAAGAGACAGTTTTGTTCAACAGCTAAAACAATGTTTTGAATGTGTAAATTCTAAAAGAAAATTAAAACTGGCAGCTACTTGATATTTGGGGGGGGGGGGGGGGGAAGAGCTCCTGTTCAGCAATCATTAAGATCTAGAGCTGCAGTAATTCCCTCTAATAAAAAATAATTTATGATTTTCTTGGAGCTGAGAAAATGATGGTGCACCTGAGCCTCTGATTTATAAAAAATGCATTTCCAGCTCTTTTTTTAAACTGCATCTTTATTTCAGTTTTACAGTTCTTCAAAGCAAATCGTAACAGTAAAGCCCTTGACAAGAAGGTGAAGGCCACAGAAAGAGGAAAGACAGATACTCTCAACTGCAGAAGAAAGGCGCAGGCTTATAGAATTATCCTGGAAGGCCCTCTCAAATGTGACACAGAGACCTTCCCTAAACACTTGGCCTGAAATGTGCCCCCCAGCATCTCCCAACTACCCAATTTTAATTGTTGGCAGACCACTCACCCCTCTCCTGCTATGTATTGCCTTTCCCCCAATTTTAGAAGCTCCTAAAGACAAGGACCTGTCCGCTTCACCAATGTACTCACAGTGGCAGAAGTGACACCTGACAAAGATTAGGCATATAACACAAATTTGCCACATGAATGACTGCATTAAACATTTGAATTTCTTCCTTCTTGCACTAGATGAAGTAGGAGGTATGATTCCAACTCTTGCCACTTAATGAATTAATCTCAACAGCTAAGAAGATTTGAGAGAATACATGCTTTTTTAAGGTCTAAGTTCTCCCCATAAAATTAGTGCCATATAAAAAGGTCCTGTAAGAATAAGCCCATCCCTGCTCCCCTCCCCAATTCCCAATACAATAAATGAAATGTACATTTCTGTTAGCTTCTATTTGCTGGTGACATTTAGTTTTAATTCGAACCAGTCTTCATAAATTCTGGTACTGTGCACAACATCTTAAATGGCTCTATTCTTTATTCAAAATCATCCCTCTCATTCCCAGCATTGTAGTAAATAGATCTTCTAAAGGGGAAATAAAACTATTTCAACAACAGGCCTATTTCAGCAGTTTTTCAAAGGCATTTCTTTCATTTCCCTTGGCTAGAGTTTTCTTTTTATGCTTGGAAAGTTGTGTTATATATACATGTAGTTTAGTCCAAATGGATGTGGCTTTTTGTTGTTGTTGTTATTGTTGTTGATTTCAGCTTTTCTATTTTCCACTTCAGTATTCTTTCAAAAGCAAAACTGCATATTTCTCTTATTCCTCTGTTTGTGAGTCTCCATTATTGAACCCAAGTTCTCTTTTAAAGAAGGAATAGTTGGGATACTGTGTGACTCATATTTTCCCCAATAAAAAATAACTAAATTTACAGATGAGAATATTTATAGCATATAACAATCTCAAATAACCTTTCATTTTTCTACATTATTTTTAAGGAGTGACCTTCATGCATAAGAATATTTCCTAACCTTTTTTTTTTCCACTTACCCAAAATATCAACTAGGGATCCTCAGAATTGTAATCTAGCCAGAGACGATTTGCTGCTATCCCCAGACAGCTGGGAGAGATTACTGAAAGGGAAGAAAATATTTCAAGAGCCATGGCTCCTGCCCTCCTCTAACATCTTCACTGTCCCCAATCCCCATCTCCAGCCCCAACTCCCAACGCGATTTTAAAACTTAAGAAGAATTTAATGCAATCTTAACTTATCCTATGGAAACAATCAGAACTATATAAAAATGTATGCACAGAAGGGTTTATCACAGCATTATCCTAGTATAGCAGTAAAAATATACACACACATGAACCCATGTTGGAAAGGGGAAAAAAAAAAACCTGGAGTTAAATAAGACAATTTAACATTGATATATCTCTGAATGGGCGAAATATCAATTATTCTTGTTTTTACTTTATTTTTATTTCCAAATTTTCTTCAATAGACATGCATTGCATACAAAATTCAGAGTTTAGAAACAGTTAAGAAAAAAATTAAACAATTCCAACAAGGAAACAGATTGCACAAATTACAAATAAAATTGAGACTCAAGGGGAAAAAATGTTTAAGAAAAATCTTTTTTTCACCTTTTTTTAAAGTAAAAATTGTTTCAACAAGAAAAAAAGTCCTCTGATCAATTTTTTTTTTTTTTTAATTTTTATAGCTGCCTTAAAATAATCAGACTGGAAGGAACAGGGTGTCAGCCTAAGAGATACTGAGATCCCATATCATATGAAAACACACCCTTTACAGGCCAACTACCAACAAGCCCTGGATACAAACAGAAGAGGAACGCTAGAGAGTATAAGGTTTTACAACCTTTACTCATTGTTTCCTTCCTCTTGTCTTAGAAGCCTATGGAACAATGTGCAATTTCTGACTGATTACAGTTAGCAGTCAATATGATCAATGACTATTTTTGCAGCCAAATTTTTTGATAGAGGAGCATCAACTCACAGCTGTTTGGAAGCATTCAAAGTAAGATCTCACCTAAAGCCCTCTCTTCCTCCATTTTTATTTATTCTTTACAAAAAACACGCATCAATTTTGCCATCTAACAAATTAACTGCTTTCATTTTTGTTTCTTTTCAATCCTCATCAACAAACATTTCCATTTTGTGGGGTCGTTAATATGTTAAAAGATTTTGCATTCTGCTCTCTTCATTTAAATTTATAAGGGAGATTCTAATTTTAAACTATTCTATGTTTTTAATTCAAAGAGAAAATAATTCTATGTGATTTTGACTAGAGGAACCTTCCACCAAAGTATAAACCCTAAAAATAAATACAGCTATTAAAATTAATTACACCAAATTGCTTAAGCAAGGTAAACAGCAAACCCAGGGCCAAGTGCTAAAAACTTGAGAGAGTCAATTATCAAACTATCTAGTAAAAGCCTCCAAAAATCGATAATCCCCAGCCTTACTTTTATGATGACATTAGAAATAACATTTAATTTTTTATATATAAGAAACGATCTCATGGAAAGCCAGTCTATGCTAATCTTTTAAACCTATTACCAACATTTTATGCATCATAATCCTCACTAAATCAGAATATACATATCTATTTAGGTTCTCTCAACAACAGCACTTTCTAAAAGGGTCCCTGGCAGGCAGTAACACCATTCATTTACTAAATATTGCCTGGGGACCTAGCCATGCATGACTCTTATTAATGCAGATGGGAGTTTCAGTCATATCCAAGGTCTGTGGAACAAATGGAGTAACCCATTATTGATTCTTCTCCCCTCATATCTATTTAACATGGATAATAAAAAGAATTTGGTCTGCAATGCTTTACTCAATTACCAAATACCATTAGATTCCTATTTTAGAGTTTGTTTTCTCTTTGAACCCACACATCATTTATGAGTTCACAGGTAGGAGGAAATCCACACCTTAAGCCATTATCTTAAGAATACTTCTTCATCAGCCTTCTGTCGTTTCTTAATTATTTTATTGGCATAATTACAAGTACAGGACATTTGATACTCACAAAAGTCATTTTATAGGATCTAGGTCTACAGTCTAATAACACCAAATACTGTATATACTCACACAACAGAGGATGATGGTTTTATAACAGAGAAGTCTATCAATTTGATTTCCTAATCTCATATTACTTACCCAGACAATAAAGTTCATTTAGGGCATACAAACAACTAGGTAAAAGAAATTTGTTTCTAAGCCTTCAACAATATGATAAAATAAATTACAGCCTATCCATCCAACAGGATATGTCAAAGCCATTAAATATGATATATAGATTTCTATTAATTGTCCAGGATATATACCAATGAAAAATAAACAATCAATAGGTCAGCATGGTATGTGACCCAATTTAATGTCTTTATACATGTGTTAAAATGGATCACAGAAGAGGACACACCCAAATCTTATCAGTGCTTATCTCTGGGTGATCAGACTACAGATGAGGTATTTGCATCTTTTTACCCTTCAGTATTTTCTACAATGATAAATACAAGTCTATATGCTAAAAAGCTTGGGAAAAAGTCTCTTTAAAAAGTCTCTCTTTAGGGGCGCCTGGGTGGCGCAGTCGGTTAAGCGTCCGACTTCAGCCAGGTCACGATCTCGCGGTCCGTGAGTTCGAGCCCCGCGTCAGGCTCTGGGCTGATGGCTCGGAGCCTGGAGCCTGTTTCCGATTCTGTGTCTCCCTCTCTCTCTCTGCCCCTCCCCCGTTCATGCTCTGTCTCTCTCTGTCCCAAAAATAAAAATAAAAAACGTTGAAAAAAAATTAAAAAAAAAAAAAAAGTCTCTCTTTAAAGGGGAGGTAGGATGGGATCAAGAAAGACCATTGGTTTGCCCTTCAGTTTAATACTAGATATGTAAATGCTACTTCATAAAAATGATAACTACATAGATGTGGGCTAGGAGTCCAGAATTTAACAATCAGTTTGCAACTTCCAGAATACAGACAGTTAAACCTTAGAACACCAGAGTGTCTTTGCCATTCTTTGTCCTGTACTGCAGACTAGTTCAATTTCCTTACCCACATGTCCTCCATTAATTGCCTTTTCAATAGATTACTAATAAGTTTTTGATGTTAAGCAAACATCAATGCTCCTATTAAAGTGAGACCAAACACTGTGACTATTTGTTTAATAACACAGTCTGAATGAAGGACGAAGTTCAATTAGCACTGGAGCTGATACAGGCTTCATTAGGAAGGAGAGGCAATTAAAAAGTGGAAGGCTGCAGGAGGCACTGATGTGCACATCATGCAGCAAGCAGAAAAGGACAAGCAGCACAGAGTTCCTTTGAAAAAACTGTAACCTGAAGACTTCAGACAGAAAGAAGGATCATTAGCACAAAATTAAGCACCCTAATAGGGTGATCCTTATCCCACTAGCTCCAGAAGAAATATGAGGCCCAATCGCGTAATCTAAATAAACTGCAGGGTGTCAGGACAATTGGAAGAAACAGGAATTATCTAGCGGGTAGAACTTCATTTAGCACAGAGCTTGGTTCACAGACACTGTCCAATGGATGCTACTGAGCACTATTTGGGGAGTCAGAAGACCCATCTGTACCATTAACTAGCTGTGTGACCTTGAGTAAGTCACCCAACCTCTATAGACTTCTGTTTCCCTTTTTGTAAAATTAGGGGATTAAACAAATGAGGTCTTCTAATTCAAATATTCCATAATTTTATGATTCCAATTACTCATGCTATCACTGTTTCCTAGTGACACACGAGACAATGCAAATCACAACTTATTTGGCAATTAAACAGTATTCATACCATTTTCTTAAAAGGATGGTGGTAAAGATAAGCAAAGGTATTCTAATTTTTTAAAGATACACATGGACAGGGATTTTATTTCGCCACTAAAATCCCAGGATTTCTCTGATTATCCCAATTTCATATGTCTAGAAATGTTAAACCAGTATAATAAATCAGATCTTTTTGCAACTTTGTGCTATTAAATATTTACAACTTAGTGCCAGACATTTGGGGAAAAATAAATGTGGCTGAAGTATGAAGAGGAAATTCTTTCATCTATTAAATTGTTTAATGACAACTCAGTCATACCCCAAGGTCACTCCTGAAATCACAGCCTTGTGAAGAGACCCATGGGGATCAGACCAGCTGCCTAGTGCCTGCTTTTCCTCCAGAGCTCCCATGAGGGAGGGAAAGCAAGCCAGCCTTCCACAGTAGAAACAGTGACAGACCCACAGAACCACTTTGAAGAGGGGCATGAGAATACTAAAATAAATAGGCATGGGTGTGAAGAGGGAAGTTTAATAACAAAGGATTTTTTAAACACAATTGCACTCAGTGCAAAAGTAAGCAATCTCAGTTCTAGAAATTTATTTGACACAAGCATTTATTTAAGTGGATAAAGATATGTTCATTCAACATTAATTTGACAAATATGATAAGGCAACATTTGAACAGACACCTAAAGGAGAAATGCAGGACTGAGTCAGACAAATATGGGGGAAGCGGGAGAGGCTTGAAGGTTTCCAGGCAGTGAAAACAACAAACGCAAAAACCCTAAGGAGAAATTGTGCTTATTACATTCAAGAGATAGTGAATATTTTAATGTGGCTGGTGTACAGTGAATAAGAGGGAGAGTGGTAGAGATCAAGGTCAGAAAAATAGTAAGATGTTAGCTCATGGGGAGTCTTAAAGACCATGGCAAATAGTTTGGATTATAGTGAGTGAGAGAGAGAGTCACTGAAGGGCTTTGAAAAGAGTAATTTTTATCTGAGTTTTAAAAGATTACTTTTTTTTAGTGTTTATTTTTGAGAGAGAGAGAGAGAGAGAGGGGGGGGGGGGGGGGCAGAGAGAGAAGCAGACACAGAATCTGAAGCAGGCTCCAGGCTCCATACTGTCAGCACAGAGCCCGGAAAACGGGGCTCAAACTCATGAACCCTGAGATCATGACCTGAGCTGAAGTAAGATGCTTAACTGACTGAGCCACCCAGGTGCCCCTAAAGGATTACTCTTAGAAGTAGACAGACTGCTACAAGATGATGACAATCATCCAGATAAAAGGCAATGAGGGTCTGGACCAAATGATGGTGGTAAGAGGTACAGAGAAATGGCCACTACCAGCATATATTTAAAAAATAAAATCAATGGGATTTACTGATGAACTGGACATTGAGTGTTATAGAAAGAGAAGCATCAAGGAAACACCAAAGTCTGAGGTCTAAACTGGAAAGATAAAATTTGTATATACAGAGATAGGAAAGACAAGAATACTCATTTCCATATACTACTTTCTTAATTTCCCACTATTACAAATAATCTAAGTATCAAGAAGAGTTGATTTTAAATTACCAAATAAATTGTGATATATTCAAACTATGTAACCAGTAAAATAAATTTAGACCCACATCTTTCATGGAAAGAAATCCATAACACATAACTAAGTCTCAAGTTACAAAATAATGTTTTTACAGTGATGTCACTGTATATACACATATTATCTGAAATAATATATAACAAACTTTAATGATAGCTATCTATAGAAACTGGTAGGTGAGGGGGAACTATAATCAAGAATTTTATCAATTTTACCATTGTTTGAGGTTTTAACAATTTAATATTTTTTACATTGATTTTTTTCATTTTGAAAGAGAGAGACAGAGAACGAGTGGGGGAGGGGTAGAGAGAGGGAGAATTCCAAGCAGGCTCCATACTGTCAGCACAGAGCCCAACACAGGGCTCCAACTCATGAATCTGAGATCACAACCTGAGCCAAAACCAAGAGTAGGATGCTTAACCACCGAGCCACCCAGGTGTTCCTCAACTCAATTATTTTTTATTGTCATAAATGATTAGCAGGTATTACTTTTTATAATTATAAAAACTTTATTTTCTTTACATGAGCATAAACAAGAGCACCTAGCCACTGAAGGCCGAATCAAAGTTATTAAATTCAGGCCTGGAATCTGAAGTCAGATTCTGAGTTCACATTCTGACTCTGCAGCTTATTAACTATGTGACCTAAAGAAAACTGCTCACCCTCTCTGTGCCTCAGTTGTTCATCTTTAGAAAGGAGTTACAGTAGTAAGAGAAAGTGGTTGTGAAGATTAAATAGGATAATGACTGCATGATTTTTAAAACAGTACCTGGCACACAGCATATACTAAGCAGCATTATGGATAAAACTCTCCCGCGAAATAAATCACAAATTTTGTTGTTTGACTTTTTTTTTTAATGTTTATTTATTTTTGAGAGACAGGGAGAGAGAGAGACAGAGCATTATCAGGGGAAGGGCAGAGAGAGAGAGGGAGACAGAGAATCCGAAGCAGGCTCCAGGCTCTGAGCTGTCAGCACAGAGCCCCATGCGGGGCTCAAACTGACAGACCAGAAGATCATGACCTGAGCCAAAGTCAGACACTTAACCGACTGAGCCACTCAGACACCCTAAGAATTTTGCCGGTTTTTTTAGTTGATTTGTTTTTTTAATGTTCCAGTATGAAGGAGTGTGTGACTGTGTAAATACGTGTGTGTGTACTTAAAGTTGGTGGGTTCAGATGGGAGGAAAACAAACACTGTTGAGAGTTTTATTTTCAATCACAGTCTGTGTTTGGAGGAGGAAGTCATCTTTGTAGACTCTAGTGCCCAAGAAGAAGATGTGATTTAATAACTTAAAAGATCAATAGAATAGGTAATGGTACACTAAGAGAGAAAAAAAAAAAAGTCCTTGTAGGGACAAAAAACCTGAATGAACTACTTCAAATTATCAAGTTGATTACTTTTAAGATCTGGTCTTTTAAAAATATATATTGTTACTAATATTATTATGGCTTATTTTTTAGAACTTATTACCGTATCTACCAAAGTAGATGATGACCCAGAAGAGAATTTCCCCCTTTTTCTCAATAAAAAGACCCCCTACAATGTTTGTAGCCAACTTAGGCATATAAACTTTTACATGAAGATAGAAGACTTAAATATTTACTTCTAATGATTGATTTTTCAAACTTTTATACTCAGGCTTAAAATCACATATTATATGCACTACATTAATTCAGAATTACTCTTTACTACCTTGATGTTGCCTGAAATAATTTTATTCAAGTTCTTCACACACATCTTTGTCAGCATGTCTTTATTAGCCCTGGATTCACACTCTGAGATGCCTTAATGGTTCTCCAGAGTTCATCATGTTCGCTTCTGCCTCAATTGTGTGAATCTGTGCAAATGCAATTGCTAACAATACTACCCATGCCGGAAGTATCACCAGCATTATATTAGGGCATTTACTCTTCTCATCATCCTGTAGGAATATATTCCTTTTTTAAAAATTTTTGTTTACCATTTATTCATCTCTGAGAGACAAAGCATGAGTGGGGGAGGAGCAGAGAGAGAGGGAGACACAGAAGCCAAAACAGGCTCCAAGCTCTGAGCTAGCTGTCAGCACAGAACCCGACAGAGGGCTCGAACTCACTGACTGCTGGATCATGACCTGAGCTGAAGCTGGACACTTAACAGACTGAGCCACCCAGTCGTCCCAGAAGGAATATATTCCAATGTCCACAAACCCAAACACAGAATTTTCCTTTCTTAAAGACTCTTTAAAAGTTTTGTTTACACTGACATACAGTATTTAAAATTGTGAGAACAACCTACAGGAACAACTCCTACAGCTGTGTTAAATACTTTTGCTTCTTTTTTAAGTCTATGATGGCAGATGATCTCTTTAAGTAACATTCACTGAGGTCGTTAGGACTTAAGTATTTTCCCCAAACTTTGACCTTTTTTTACAATGTATCCCTTAGGAGGGCTTCATAAGAACTTTTTACTAAATGCCATTCAGTCTTCTACAAGATAATATTTGGGGGAAAAGAACGCCTTTCTTATGTTTAAACATCAATCAGACAGTATGCTAAAAATCTTATATGCAATGTCTTTCAAATAAAATCCTCAGAATAACCGTGTAGGGTAGATAATATTATTGTTTCCATCTTCCAGATAAGAAAACTGAGGCAATTATGTAACCTACCTAAGGCAGTTACATAACTTGCCCAAACTCACAGAGCCAAAAAGTGATGGTTATTTGAAAATCCAAAATCTCAAGCTCTCAGCCACTACTTTCTGTGACACTCCCAGTCAAGATTGCTGGCATAACAAACATTTTGAAGAAAGGCTAAGAAAAATGAAAGGGAAGGATCCAGAGAAAAGCATGAATCGTTTTATTATACAAGGCCAAGAATTCAACAGGAAAGAAAAATCTGGTCAAAGCTACAGAACCCACAAGGGATTAAAGCTGAGTAAAATTTTTCTAAAAATGCAGCTTGTTAGAGCCTCAAAGCTTTACTTATATGAGAATTTATCCTGTCTGGTTTTTTTCAAAAAGGTAAAGGTCAGGGCTAGGGAAGTGTGATTTTTCCTATGACATAATAACAGTCTTTGACATCAGTAGGTAGAAAACTTCATTCTGGACAGTCAGCTGTGTAAGAAGAAAAGGGGAAGCTAAATCAAACAGGTTAAGTCAAGAAAATATAATTCAACTACTTTGTAAGTTTATTCAATGGTATTTTTGTGGAATGCACTTGATTATTCAATAAAGGTACCCTGAGTATTCATTATTTGACTACCACTTTGTTAAACACTTTAAGTTTATAAAATTAAAAAAAAGTGTTCTCAGTCTATTTAAAATTTAAGAGTACATAGTTATCATTGGATGATAGGATTATGTTTTCACTTTCCCTTTTGGACTATATTTTCCAGCTATATCAACACAGGCAAATTAATCTAAGCCTCCATTTTCTCATCTATAAAGCATGAATAATAATAATAGTATCCATCTCATAAAATTCATATGAAAAATAGATGAAATAATGATACACAGTAAATGCTTTCAATAAATATTAGCTATTATTTCATTTTTATTGTTATTTTAAATGCTTGCTATTTTTTAATGGGACCTTTATAATCCAACTGTGGTTGAGGAACAATACTTATCCAAATTTAAATAGCTCTTATTTAAATAATTTATTGCCACCATAAAGCAATATGTAATTAAGTACCTAATAAATGTCAAACAGAATCATGAACTCAGAGGAGAGATCACTTTTGCCTAGACTGGTCAGAAAGAGCTTGAAAGACAATTCAAGTTTCCATGAATGAAGAGAAAGGAAAAAGCACAGGCAAAACCAATGTCAGAAGCCAGGAAAAAATTAAGCTCAAATCATGGAACCTGGAATAGAAGTAACTAAGAGATAATAAGGAAACAGCAAAGAGCATTGAGGGCATTTGTTCATCCAATTCCAATATCACCAAAATCTTTCTAAGTTTTGGCCATCCTGATATTCAAACATCTACTTCTTAGAAGAAGAGAAAAGCTATTCTCCCTTCTCCAATGGCTTATGCTCTGGGAATTCTTTCTTCATTCCTTTTCCACCTGCAAGTCTTCTAAGAGTTCTGTAAGCTCACCTATATTGCTAAGTGTAGGAGAATTAGTAATCACGTCACGTCGAGCCAGAAACAAACGTAAAGAGGTTTCTCTGTACCAGGTGCTACAGTAGAATGATCATAGGCTGAGAAATCAGCCTTAAATTCTAGTCCTGGCTTTGCTAATATTACTTAAATTTCAGAGTCTTAGCCTTTCCATTTGTAACATGGGGTGGTAACAACATGGTTAAGAACATTAATTTGTTAAAGTTGAGAAGGTGTTTAGTACAGCAGGCATAAAGTTAGAAGTTAAATAAGATGAGATTGTTAACGAAAATGAAGACAAGGAAAGGAGAATAAGTGAATGTAAGGCACAATTTCATTACAGATTTTTTTTTTTGGCAACCCTTAAAGAGAGTCAAAAACAAATGGGTCATTAGGAAACCAAAGGAGAAAAAAAAGCATTTCAAAGTTGATCTACCTCGGCTTCTAGTCTAAACATTTTCAGCAATAGATCTCTACAATATGTTTCAGAACTTGAAATACAGAATCTGTTAACACCTATACTAATATAATTGCCCTTAACATTTTAGTGAGAAGCCCCTATTCTTATATTTAATGATATGAAAAGTGCTTGTACTGCCTTAATTTTTTTTGCTTATACACAAACGTTCATAGCCACTTTATTTGTAACAGCCAAAATCCGGAAACAACCTAAATGTCAATCAACAGGTAGTTTATCCCTACAATGGAATACTACTCAGCAATAAGGCACAAAATAGTAATACCCACAACATGTACAAATCTGTAAAGCACAGTGCCAAGCGAAAAAAGTCAAACACAAAAGACCACACACTATAGAAGTCCACTTAATGTCATCATTCTAAATACAGCGATAAAAACTACAACGATAAAAATCAGATCAGTAGTTACTTGGGGATGGGGATCAGGGTTACCACCGAGTCCTACGAAAACTCAGGGTAATGAATGTTCCTATATCTTAATGGTGGTGGTGGTGGTGGTGGTTATTCCACTGTATACAGTTACCAGAACTCAAACTCTACAGGTTAATAGGTGAATTGTATTATATGAAATTATACCTCAATATACTGGGGACAAAAAAATCTATAAGGTAACTGCTGCTTCCTAACAAGTAATAGAAACCTTTTCATACAGTTTTATTTTTTTATACACAGTTTTAAAGCAATGATGCAAACAGAAAAAGGCCCTAATAT
>NW_026057577.1:99225230-99290690 GCF_023721935.1 Panthera uncia
ACACTCTGTTCCAAAAAAACTTGCATACTGTAAATGTGAGAAAAATACGCTATTCACCTGTCTGTATCCGATTTCAAGGGCTTTGAGAATTTCTAGCATTTGTATAAGCTCTGCTGCTTTCCATAGAATTGGCTGCTTCTCCTAGTATTAATTTTGCTGTATACGTGAACTCAACAAAACGACAAAAGGCCATTTTACTAACACCTTCTATCTCCGCCTAAAGTTCCTGGGTAAACCCCTGAAAGAATTTTAAAAGAACTTACTTCAAGCAGCCAAAAGAGCCTGATGGGCCCTAAAATGGTGTCCGCTGACAATCAGAATGATACAAGCTGGGCCTGCCTTCCCTGTCCACACAGTAGGTCCAGGATCATCATAAAACGCTCAGGGAAATCCGGAAGGGATTCCATCGTCCTTTCAGCCTCACCACCAAGGAGACGCAGCAGACACAGGGTGTCGGAGCACCAGGCGCCACGTGACACAGCCGCTACCCCGGCGCGGACACGAGCTAGGGCACAGGCCACGCCCACACACCCGCCCCCTTCCTCTAGGCGGGGCGGAGCCACCTCAGGAGATTTGCAAGGCCAGGTGCTGGGAGGAGGAAATTGGGCTGCTGCAGAGTGGTTGTGCCCACGCGGAGCCTGGCTGTGCTGGGAGTGGGGGTCCTCAATCCCCACACTTACCTGTCTCCCATCCCTACTTGAGTCCCGGTATGAGCTTCTGATCTGAACCTTAGAATTGGCCCTTAAATTTCTTACAGTAGGTCTAAACTTGGTCTCAAAAAGTCACATTTTCCTCACATTTATACTGTATCAGTCAACATATCAAATAAAACCACCCTCATTCATTATTTTGCATTGACCGTTTCATATTTGTTTATACAACCAATATTTTTCCATGAGTTCTGGGACAGGAACTGTGCTAGTTGTTAGGACTACAACAAGGACCCTAAGAGATGCAGGTCCTGCCCCTCCCTGGTCTTACAGTCTGGTGTCATCTCACACGGTTCCCCGTCTTCAGGGAGGGCAGCAAAAGGACCATCACTGAACACCTACCATACACCACACTGCAAGAGACACTTAACCTGCATCCTTATTTAACCCCACAACAGCCAGCTGAAGTAGGATTCTCATCATTGCCCAAATGTACAAACAAGGACCATGAAACCAGAGGTTAAGAAATTTTTTCTAACATATAGGTAGGGTCAGTCCTAGGCAAAAAACTAAATGTGATTGTGACATAGCTGATCCATGGTACTGTCTTGCCCTGATCTTGCCACACAGAGCCTCAGACTGGCCTTTTTCTATTTTCCTTAAATGCCACTGTATGAAGGATTATCCACTCAGCCAAATTAGCGCTCATTAAAATTTTAAGCCAACGAGCAACATTTCCCTTAAGTCCAGTGACTCTCAAACTATAGCAGCATTAGAACCATTTGAGCAGCTGATTAAAATACAGGTTGCTGGGCCTCACTCCAGCATTTGATTTAGCACGTCTGGGGTCAGGCCCAAGAATTGACATTTCTACCAAATTCCCCCAGGGATGCTGATACTGCTGGCTCAGGGACATTTTGAGAATCACTAAACTAAAAGGACAAATAGGGCTTCTAGCCCATTTAATCTAAAGAGTTCAAAGTTAACAACAAAAATCTACAAAACTCTTCCTGTTACCTACTTAAAACATGGAAATAGGAATGTCCAGAGCACAGGAGAGAAGTTCTCTCACTTGAAACCATTTACAGGAGAAGCAAATGAGGTTAAAAAACTTATGTGGATCCCAAGGTAAACTATGGACTTTGAGTGAAAATGATGTGGCAGTGTAGCTTCATCAATTGTAACAAATGTACCACTCTGGTAGGAGATGTTGGTAATGGGAAAGGCTGTGCATGTGCCCAGCAAGGGGTTTGTGAAAAATCTCTGAACCTTCCCCTCAGTTTTGCTGTGAACCTAAAACTGCCCTAACAAAAGAAAATGTTAGTGGGAAAAAAAAATAAAAAGTTATGTGGTCCTTGATTATGAAAGACATGACAAGGCTGAATCCTGATGTCAAAGGCTACAGGATTTATAGACCAAAGAATACACTTACTCCTGTGCCACAGTTTTATACATGGAGAGCAATAAATACATTACAGATATCAGATATCACTCCCCTTAGTACCCCAGAAGGCAGAGTGGGGGTAACTTGAGATGGCCTGGATCTCATGAACAGCTTCATTCAGACCAAATTCATTTGAGTTTTTCTTATGCCCTGCCTCACACCTACCATTTGGAAAATGTAGGTTTGATCTGGAATAGGGTCCAGAAATCTGCATTTCTCCTATTACACTAAATTTTGAGAAAAATTAGACAGTTGTGAATGCCTCTGGGAAATATTAACTATGTTCAAAACAATCCTTCCATTGTCACTTCTTAAAATGTTCTGAGCAGGCATTAAATACTGGGGTCAACAACAAAGCCCAGCAGGCAGCAACTTGCTTTCCATCGCTCAATTTTCCACATGGTCAATAAGCTCTGCAAATCAGGCTCGTATTGGGTCAGTGGATCTTTAATCTCCCAGATGATCTGAACTAGAAAGATGGCCCAGCGGTAAGCCAATACTGAATTAATTTCCCTTAAAATCTATATTCCATATATCTGGTCATCCCTAAGTTTTAGATAACCTAGCTTCATCTAGGGTGTCAGCACCAACCCAGCCCCAAATGATTCTATTACTCAAGGAACCTGGATCTGATTAAGCCTTAAGTACGTGTGTGAATGTGAACAGAAGGAAGAAAAGGGGAGGTTAATTGGTATATGTTAGAGGTTAAGAAACCATTTTCCTTCCCAACTCATGCCCTCATTAACCAGATGCCTACGGTATACATGTACTGTGTACTAGACCCTGAAACTCCAAAGGAGCACAAAATCATGATGTCTACCCTTGTAGAGCCTACAGTCTAGTGAACAAGAGTCTGCTAACCAGCAGAAACAGAGGGGGAGTAATCCCTGCCTTAAATACACACATATGGATACCCAAAACAAAACACAGTTGGAAAAAAAATGACAAATTACAGTAGTAAAATAGATGGATTTAGCATCTTCACTTTAGAAAGAAGACACTGCATACTTTACTCCAGCAACATCCTGAATAAATTGTCCACATATTCCATTCTGCATAGGATTCAGGACAGCCCTAATCAAATCATGCCCTATAGTTGCCCTAAAATCTCTCTCAACAAAACAACTATGATGCCTGGGTCCTTCAGTTACTCATCCCTTCCTTTTGATTATGCCCTTTTCCCTGATCCTTTCATAACAACAATTACATTTCATAAGATTTATTCCTGAAGCCAGGAATTCTCGGACTTTGGTGAGTGTAAGAGGTCTTTTAAAACTGTAGATTCCTGGGCCTTTCCCTCAAGATTCTGAGTCAGTTGTCTAGAGTAATATTCAGAAAGTCTTCATTTTTAACAAGCATCTTAAGTGCTTGATGCTTCTGATGCCAGACCCCGAGCTTTATAAGTGGTGTTTCATTTATTGCTCAAAATAGCCCTCCTTACAGACAGGGACCTGAAGGTTAAGTAATTTGCCTAAATTCACACAGCAAGGAAATGGCAGATTCAGGATCCTAACAGAGCTCCCAGACCCCCAAGCCCAAGGACAACCCAAAGTTGGTAAGCCAAATGCCAGAGGCAATTAAATTCAAAACTCATAAGTTTTAAGGGGAAACAGAAAGAAGTTTTAGGCTCAGAGAAGGGAAAAATAAGCAATGAAATCAGAAAGGACTCAGAAACAGATTTTGCCAGCCACTCAATTTTGCCTGGGGACAGCTCCAGTCATGTTAAGGCCACAGGTACCCCTACAAAAAAGGCAAAGCACTTTCTATAAATGTGTCAGGGGGAAAAAAAAAAAAACCTTGAGATTTTACATGCAATTAATTGCAAAGACATTTCTTAATAGCAGCTTTCTCTTGCCTTTCCAAATTAATGAGTCAGAAAAGCACTCCTCTCAATAGCATCTTCAGAAGTAGGCAAGCCGCCCTCCTGGGCTCTGATTAAAACAGAACACAGGACCTTCAGCTAAATGCTGCAATGTCCTCCAATTGAGAAAGTCATCTCAAAGCTGTAAACGCCCATGCACAGATTCCTTCCTTGAGTCCTTTGTGGTCCCAGAAGAAAAAGAGAGGTGGGGAAAGAGATGAAGATGTGTCATTTGGGTAACATTTTGGATATCACTAGAGGTAATTAACTCAAATGAAAGATGGTTCTTTCTGTAAAGGAAAATGCCCTTTTTGTTGATAAATGAAAAGTTATGCAAGTAAAGAGTGTGGAGATGGGGAAAAAAACAAAATATCATATGTCAGGAAACATACTCAACAGCATTTTCAGGTCCTTCCTGTTTTCACTACAAGGGTGTCTGTTTCTGAACCCTTTCTGAATTCATTGCTTTCTGATTTCAGTTTGTGTGTGTGTGTGTGTGTGTGTGTGTAACAAATATTGGGGAGGAACAAATATTGAACAAATTTTCTTTTTATAACGTCCAATCTATGAATAGAGTAGGTCTGATGGGCACCAGCCTGTTCTCAAATTAAACTCCAAGTTAAAAGGCCTGGGTGGCTACCTGGTGGTTTGCATTCTGCAGAGCCTTGCCTTTTTAATGAACCAACAAGGGCCCACCTGTGTTTGCTACATGTCCCTTGGATAATTAATGCTGGTAATAACACCTAAGTGTTAGCACACAAAGCACCTGGAATGCGACTCGCTGTACACATTCTAATCACATCAGCCATCGAACTCTCCAAATGACCTTCTTCAAAACAATGACTGTCTTTGAAACCACAGAAGCCAATCTAGGAGAAAGCGGTTTCCCAGGATTTGGCTGCAGCTGAGCAGTTCTTAAAGCTAGAGTGGCACCAAGTGGTCAGGAAGGGAATTGGGCTGCCAGTTTGTATTTGCATCCTCCGGGCAGGCTGTATGCATGTCAATCCAACGCTGTTCTCAGGCACCTGGAGGTTGTCCTCCATCTCCTCAGAGCGGTTGACCAAGGCTGGGGAGGAAAACGGAGCCCCATATACCCCTGACATTTTAAAGGTGATCCTGAAACCCACATAAGCCCTAAACTATCCTAAATTTTTGGAGACTGATATTGTTAATTTTTTTTTTTTTTTTAACATTTATTCTTGAGAGAGAGAGAGAAAGTGCGCGATAGGGGGAGGGACAGAGAGAGAGGGAGACACAGAATCCAAAGCAGGCTCCAGGCTCTGTGCTGTCAGTGCAGGGCCCAATGAGGGGCTAGAACTCACAAACTATGAGATCATGACCTGAGCCGAAGTCAGATGCTTAACTGACTGAGCCACCCAGGTGCCCCAAGGAAGACTATTTTATAATGAACACCCATGCAGTGGGGGTAGGGAAGAGCAATGAAGACCACCTCTTCCGTATCATTGTTTATAATATTTACATAGCGTTTTAGATTTTTAGTAGTCCTTTTGTGTCATTGTGCCTTACAGAGATGGTGAGAAATGTTATTTCCATTACAAATTAGAAAGGAGGGCGACCTGATAGGAAAAATAGGAAGATAATTACTCAGAGAACAGGTGAGTGTTCTATGACTTTATGTGGTTTGTTAACTGCTGAGACAATATTTCCCCCAGTGATTAGCTTTTCATGGCCAAAACCATTTTTTTTTTCTTTCTTGCACACAGTCTCCCCCTAAACCTGTATCACTACTGCATATTCTGATTTTTTTCTTTTCTTATATTTGTCTTACTTTTTCTGCTTGTTTTTCCCCCTAATGGCTCAGACTCAAATAACTTGGGTGGCTTCAAAGACCGGTATCAGAAAGGGTTTCTCCCTCCTGTGGCTTCATATAATTATAGACATATCATTTTCCCATAATGCTGAAGCATCGTTAATCACTTCAAATACAGAGAGAGCCAGGCAAGCTTTTCTGTGAACAGAGAGCTCAGGGTCCCATTTCAATTTGTGATTATATCAATAATCTTGAGACTGTCTTATGTGAACTAACCCATTATTTCTGGAGAAACTGGAAGGAAACTGCTAAAATCCTATAGGCATACCCTTGCTGACACAGGGAGTGAGCACGTTTGTATGATCTAAAATTCCAGATGACATTTGTCAGCTGCTTTGTCCTGCATTTCTAAGTGGCAAAAAGGCAATTTTGTCTTTTCTGTCAGTACATTCATGTAAAGCATTGTGAGAACCTTTATCATTAAAAGCACAAATTATCAAGATGCCTGGGTGGCTCAGTAGGTTAAGCATCTGACTTCGGCTCAGGTCATGATCTCATAGTTGGTGAGTTTGAGCCCCAAATTGGGCTCTGTGCTAACAGCTTGGAGTCTGCTCAGGATTCTTTGTCTCTCTTTCTGCCCCTCCCCTGCTTACTCTCTCTCTCTCTCTCTCTCTCATTTCCTCTCTCTCAAAAATAAATAAACATTAAAAGTAGATAAATAAATAAATAAATAAATAAAAGTGCAAATGATCTATGGATTTCTCCCACACACAGCAGAGGCCAGTAAGAATTTAAACTGCTTATAGATCAGAACAAAAACAACAAAAAATTAATCCCGATGTACTTTTCTAAAATACTCCAGTATAATTTTCATGCTGCGGTCCCTACACCCAGAGAACACAAGCAAATCTTGTAGCGATTTCACAGATAATCTTATGGCAGATTGGAAAGATTAGAGGAAGCAAAATTCTAAAGAAATTATTTCACAGGGAAAAAAAAGAGCTTAACGCAAATATTGTCATTTGTATTGATTATTTCTCATAAATACATTTTTAGCCAGGGCATCTCCAAGCATTGAATAAATATATCACACACCATCACCAAAAAGAAAAATATTCTATTTGGGATAATAAATGGGGAATAACACATACTGCTATGGTAAAACAATGGAACCACAAGACTGAAGGAGGGAATGTTGAGATACAATTTGCCTTTAAAGAAAATGCATTCAGGGGTGCCTGGGTGGTTTAGTTGGTTACACATCTGACTCTTGATTTCAACTCAGGTCATGACCTAACAGTTTGTGAGATCAAGTCCCGTGTTGGGCTCTAGGCTGACAGCACAGAGCCTGCCTGGGATTCTCTCTCTCCCTCCCTCTCTCTCTCTCTCTCTCTCTGCCCTTCCCCCCACTTGCTCTTGTACTCTCTCTGTCTCTCTCTCTCTCTCTCAAAATAAATAAACTTCTAAAAAATACTTTCATTTATTTAAAAAATGTTTATTGAGAACCTGTTATGTGCCAGGTCCAATCCTCAGGACAGAAAACAAGGCTCCTGCCCTCACAGACATTACATTCTAGTAAGGAACTGTGAAAATTGTTCTCTGTAAAAACAAACAAATGAATATAATGTTAGGTAGGGATAAATGAAATGATAAATATGAAGCAAAGTATGCCATTTTCAAAACTACATTGTGAGAGCAGCAGCTATAGATAGGGTGGCTGGGGAAGGTCTCTCTAAGAATATAAACTTGAGGGCAATGAGATGCATAATCGGATGTGCACTTTAGGATTTAACCTTAGTAGCAACCAATGGGAAGTAGCAAAAGGGAAAAGGAGGGAGGCGCCCAACAGCTGAGGATGCCTTTAATTCCATAGGGACTGGTGTAAAGAATAACCAGTCATGGAGCATATTAAATGCCTATTCCTAAACTTCTTAGAATCTAAGTACTTATCAATGTCTTCTACTTTGGCAAGGGAAAAGAACCAGGGTCATACTATAAACAGATCATCCTTGACATTTCATAGTGGTTGGAAATAATTGCCATGGGATAATAGCATCAAGACTTAAGCTTATAACAAATGTTACTTTCAAATCAGTTATGCAAATGCAGCTTTAAGAAGCCTAATATATGTAGATTTATGACTAGTTCCTTAAAGGTAATGATCTAAAAAAAAATTTTTTTTAACTTGACTAAATTCTAAGAGGAATTTGTAATGTAAAATAAAAAGAAAAGAAAAATGAACAATGGACCTCTAAAGTTCTTAATAAACAAAGAAATGTAGCCTTTCCTACTAGAAATAATAATATAAACCCACTGATTTCTTTTCTCACATCGCATATTTTACTGAGCTTTCGCATATATCAGAAGGCAAAGGCAGCCCGCAATCTGGAGCTCTGGCACATAGTAGATTTCATCTCATTTTGCATATATAGGGCCTCATGCTGTGGAATTAACAACTTTTAGATTGTTCTAGTGTAACCATTGAGCTGTTGCATTTGAATATGATGTATATTTTTTAATTTAAATAAAATGCATTTAATATTGATTTTTTTTCATCCATATTCAGTATGCCATCCAAACTATGAAATAGACAGATGATATAAAAAGTCCCTTCTGGAACTTAAGAAATCTTCTATGATTTTGTAGAATGTTTCATTTATACTTAGTACAAATTTGCCACTCCAAAATTCCTCAACCCTCTCTAATCCAATCAATAACTGTTGATAGTTTATGATGTAAAAAGTTTTCCTTGACATACTAATGAAGTATAAGTACACAATGTGCTTTTTAAGAGTCTATAAAGATATAGAATTAATTTATTAGATATGTGGTTATTGAATTAACAAAGCACTGGTATACTGCCAAAATGACAAATTTTATAAGGAGACATAATAAACATCATGTCAGCCTATACAGTAAGTTTAATTGAAGATGAATATGTTAAGACAGCCTTCCTCTGCATGTTAAAACCTGCACTGTGAGACCTACTACAGTGGAAAGTTTTCAAAACAACTTCTTAAATATGTGAAAGCAACTTAAAAATTTATTAGGAAGAGGGGCACCTGGGTGGCTCAGTGGGTTAAGTGTCCTACTTTTGACTTCAGCTCAGGTCATGATCTCAGGCTTGTCAGAACCCTGCACTGGGCTCCACATTGAATATGTAGCTTGCGTACGATTCTCTCTCTCCCTCTTTCTCTCTCTCTCTCTCTCTACCCCTCCCCCACTTGCATCTGTATGCTTTCTCTCTCTCTCTTTCTCTAAAAAATATTAGGAATTAACAAAATATATTCATTGTTAATGTTTATGGAATGTTACATAATCCCATCCAGATTACAGATGAAAAGACTAGCAGACAACTAAATGAAGATCACCATGGTATCATGTAGCTCATCGGTAGGTTTTGTTTGCTTGAGGTGGTAAATTTCTATACAATGACTAAGAGAGAAAAAATAAATAATTTAACAGTTCAGTTGGAACCATCTCTATTTTTTTTGCACCAGAGATTAAATTTTTTTTCAAGTTTTTCAATTCAGTAAAAGTACAAGAAATAATGCATATACTCTTATTTATAACTATTGCTTCTTTCTGAGTTTTACGTGAGCTCAAGTGAAAACTTTTATTAAAATGCAGAAAAGTCAGATCATATAGTACAGAGAAGCAAAAACCATTACTTTAAAATGAAACCCACAAAAAATTTATAATTTCCTGATAGATCTTCTCCTGTCATCTTCAAAGGCTGTCAGTGGAAGTTTTATTTTCATCATTTTTAAGCAGAAAATCCTTAATCATTATCAAAAGAATTTAAATTTGAGGTACCCATCTGTTGCATTTTTTAGAGGCTCCAAACACCCTTCGCAGAGAGAAACCTTGGTTTTGAACTTCAGTGATTAAACAGTGGTCTCCTTTGTACAATCTGCTTATACTGCTGTTAGATAGCAAGTATTTTAATGCCAACTTTCAGTCAAGAGCCTCTTGTCCTACAAGACACTCATTATTCAAGAAAAAAATATCTACATTTAAAAAATGAAAGGAGGGAATCTGTGTTCACACAAGTGTTTTATGGTTTTTTTATGTTGTTGTTGTTGTTGTTGTTGTTGTTGTTGTTTTTTAATCTCCAATTTGGAGGCTTTGCAATGACCAGAATTGTGAACTTTTCTTCCTTTCTGAAATAATAAACAGACCAATTAATTACCATCTCATGGTCATTTTGCCTGCTATGTGCAGATTGCAAAACTCAATAACAATTCTAATGAAAAGCATGTCTTCATGGCCACAACCTCTTTACACCTGGACCACAGCTTTTAGAAGATGATTATATGGTTGCTGTAAGAATGTCACCACACAAGACCAAAGTAACAATCCAGATGCCTGAACTCCTCCCAAGCACCTACCAGCACACTGTGGACTCAACAACTCCAAACGGTGGAGTGGCTTATAAAAGAGACCATATTTAAATATCCTAATAATGCTTTGAAAAGACAGTTTTAAATAAACTTATTAATAGTACAATGAGGTTAATTAAGATAATGGGCTGACTTTATAAAAAAAAATAATAATAACCAGCATATAGTTTGAGTTTAAAATAATGGCAAGGGGAGACAAAACTGATATATTACGGTAATTTTCACCAAATGAATGAAACAATGCTTAGATAGGAGAACCTAAGAAGAATGCAGAATTCTACCCATCAATTTGTTATAAACGACAGCATATGTTGTGTTTTATTTTGAATTCTCTGATAAATGAATGTTTATCCTGGGATCAATGGCTCTGGGTGAATGGCAGATTGCAACAGCAATTGCTTTCTTACTGAGAGAATTATCTTAAATCAGATCTCCTTTGTTTCATGAAACCTAAATTGCAGGGGGAATATTTAAACATCTAAGGAGAAAATCCATAGATAAGCTAGCACATGGCTCCAAGATGCATTTAGCAGAGCTAATTGTCTCTATTATTCTTTTATTCTAAAACCCACACATAGAATGTACAAGTCAAATAGCAAAATACTGTATCATTATAGGTGCCCTGATAAGGGACAGTAGGCCACCAAAATGGTATCGTTCCTGCAAGTGATATTGGAAGGTTGGAACAAACTAGACAATTATGTGATAGTAAGCCTACCTTAATAAGTGGATTAACAATACAAACTAAAACTACTTCCTTGTGCTATGTCATATTTTTGTGAGCCTAAGCAAAACATGGCAGCTATCACTTTTGTATAGTATCAGTGGTCACAAATATATTCAGCATGCCCTGGGACCATAAGCAGCCACATACCCATGGCCCTGATGAAAGTGGTAGAAAAATTAACTGCAGGTAAGAGCTCAACCCTGCAAGGCAGACATTTAAATGTTTGAATCCTGTGTCTGCCATTCACTAAATGTATAATCCCATGTAAAGTACTGAATCTTTCTGAGTCCCCTTTTACGTAGTTGGTTAGCTATGGAACAATGAGAATAGGTAAAGTATCAAGTAGTTATCTTACTACCATATTCTTACCTCTCACACACTTCTCAACCCACTCCATTATGACGTATTGCCTCCCCACACCACTGAAACAGCTCTCCTTAAGGTCACCCTCGTCACTAAGCCCAAAGGCTATTTGTACAGCCCCTATTATTCTACTATGATGCCTCAGAAGTATCTAATACTGTTGACCATTCTCCATTCTTGAGGCACCTCCTCTTCTCTCTAGAGAGACAGAGAGAAAGGCGGACACACAGAAGAGAAGGCACCAAGGTCCAAGAGGCAGTGGCCACCTATATTTCTTTTGGGTCTTGGAACCCAACCTTCCTAAGTTTGGGTTCTGTGACACTGCCATGAATCTTTGCTGTGAATTTCCCTTTGGGGCACCTTAAAAGACCAGAGACACTATGCAAATGGAAGACAGGATGACCTTTAATCTATTTTAAGTTTTTCTCTTCAATATCCAGCACTGTGTGCCTTCCCCACCTTGATTTCGTAAACTTTAGCAACAGATAAGCATACAACACATGCATTTGACAGGTACTGAGAAGCAGTGAAAAGAAACATGAAAGTCTATGGCTCAATGTGATCCATTCTTAAGCCCCTTCACCAATTAAGTGGTGTCCCTGGAGGGTTCTTCCAGGTCAGGTGTTGGAAAGGTTTCCTTAAATTTAGAAGAAGCTAGGGTAGGACAGCCCCAGGCCTGTGATTTTTCTTTACCCCTTAAGAGACTTATTTAAAATAAATAGCCAAGGCTTTGTCTCTTTGCCATAGCCTTCCCTATTATGAGCTGAGGTCAGGACAAATAGCTCATGTCCCTGACTCACAGCTAAGGATGAAATGGCTCCTTTGAGGAATCACTAAATCACACAATCCTCCTGGCAAAGGACAAATGGAGTTTGCCATTCGCCACCGGCTCAAACAGGTATCAACAGGACTTGGAATCAAGCCTCTTATGTTTCTGCTTTGCTAGAGGCCCTTCTAACTGCCCCTTGAATAGGTCACTCCATCTCTTCCCCATCCCAGCAGCACCTAGGTGGAGAGATTCAGTGCTGTATTACTGTAGATGTTCTGTGACTGTCAGTGATGCGCTTGCTAAGACAAAGACTGACAAATTGCACTCCTCACATTAATTTTCAAGTACATTTGTAAAGCACATGCCTCTGATGAAGTATTTTGAATAGTGCTATGGATGTCAAGGAGACATTTAAAATATCTCACTCATAATTTTTGAAAATCTTCCTCATTCAAAGTTGTCACAGCTTGACAGCTTAGCTCTGTTTTGAGTATATTCTTTTACAATGTACTACAAACTGATTGAAGAGCTGACAAATCTGACTTAGCCCAAACAAGAATCTTTAAATATATCTGATTGAAAAGAATGTTTAATGAAAATGCATATACAGATATTACATCTAGCATCCTATGTTTAAGAAGTCAAATTACACAATTAAAATCTTTACTGAAAATATGCTTCCAACCCCCCCACTAGAAAAAAGAAAGTCACTCCACCATCTATTGAGACAAAATGGTAAAATTATTAGAAATCACCATGATTGAATATTCATGTATCTTTTTTGTCTAAAGAAAATCAAGATTTTATTTTCCTCATGCACCTTTAAACAGATTTTACTATAGTTATTTTCCAATGTATCCATTCCTTTGACTCCAAAGGACCCTGGACTGACCCTGGATTGTAAAGCAACATAGAAGAAAAAGAGTAAAATACTGAAATAGGGTTATTATAATTCTTCTCTAATCCAGGCTGGAAAATTAACCTTATGATTTTTAAATACAAAAAAAGGAAAAGAAGAATAAAAGGGATCTGTATCTAGATAAAGAGAAATTTATTGTGTAGTGTAAGAGGCAACCATGAGTTAAGGTTCTTAGTGCATTAAGGGCTGTACTCAAACATCCACAAGCAAGGCAAGTCCATGAAATTCCACTGACAGCAGCAGAACAAAGGAGAGAAGCTATTCTAATGAAACAGCCATGAGATCATCTCCCTAAATACTTTTTGGTTTTGCTAAAATACACTTGGTTCCTTGCATTCTTTTCTTGCATTATATTATGTCACTAATAAGGAGTAGAAAAAGAATATACTATAACATAAGGCAAAACTTCCTGCCTGAAAGGAGGATGAACAAGGGAACCTTTTACAATGCTAGAAAGAAAGAAAGAAAGAAAGAAAGAGGAGGGAGAGAGAGAGAAAGAAAGAGAGAAAGAGGGGGGAGGAAGGGAGAGAGAAAGCAAGAAAGCAAGAAAAAAAGAAAAGAAAGAGGAGGGAGGAAGGAAAAAAGGAAGAAAGAAGGAAAGAAAGGAGGAGGGGAGAGGAAGGAAGGAGGGAGGGAGGGAGGAAGAAAAAAAGAGAAAGATGAGAACATCCCAGAAATCTACAACCTTCAGGATGGAAAAGGCACAGAAATACCCACACAATGTTGTTGGAATTTAAGAATACTGGGAGTGGGTGCCCCATTCCATGGGTATAGCTGAGGAAGCCAGAAGCAACTCAGAGAAGCCCAACTAAGTATTCATCAGGCACTACATACCACATGGCATGAAGGTAATAGAGCAACATCATGCCCTCTCAGTCTGGCAGATATTTAAACTGGGTACTTTTGTGGGCATTGCAAAGCCTCCTACCCTTTTAGGTGCTTCCAATGACAGAGATGAGATTTCTCCTTCAGTGTGGTTCCCCGGTGGCCACTCTAATACACAGACTTTCACAGTTGGAAGCTGTTTGCTCTCCTTCAGGGCAGAACCTAAAGCAGTTCAGAGATAGGTCAGATCTTGATGTGGCCCTCATTTGCTCCATGGGAAAGATGCATTATCTGTTTGTCCATTAGTGGACATGTAGTTATTTCCTAAATGTAGTCTCTCAGGGGCTCTCTCTGCCTTTACTCAGGCTCCTCTAGCTCTTTCTGACCTGAGTGAAGTCCAAAAGTCCACAAAGGTCCCAGCTGTAGGCTCTCCTACCAGCCATCTCCCAATTGCATTATCCAATTTCTTAAAATAAATCTCTCCTTATATATGCCTACATACATATACACACATATCTACACACACACACACACACACACACACACACACACATCCTACTGGTTCTGTTTCCCTGGAAAAACCTGACTAATACAGGGTTTAGCATAACATTCTGTAAAGGAAATCTTTTCACCAAATCCTCTCCTGTCAGCATTTTGACTCCTTTCTATAATTTCAATTTGACTGAAAGATTACTCTCTCCTTTTTTTTTTTTTTTTTTTTCTTCTCCCTTAAATAGGCTGTTCTAATCTGGCACTTACTTAGTTAAGGAGCATCTATAACATCCTTGTGCCTTTGAAAAATCCTACTGCAGCATTCTGTTATGGGTATTAATAGGTCTAGGGAACAGGAGAAGAGCAGTACTCAGGACAAGGTGTCACAGAGTAGGGACCTCACAACCAGAGACAAGAATAGGGCTCATGGTGATCCAGGGCAGATGCCAGCATTTGGGGGACCCAAACAATTCAATACCATAGGAATTAGCCCAGGACAAATAGCCTTTAGTACCAACCCTAAACTGACTACTTTGTATCTATAAGAGATGGTTTCAAACTAGAGGCGTCCCAGTTAATATGACTGGCAAGTTTATGGTGTTTTTTTTCTTCTATTAGAAGAGAATAACTTCTATTCTTCTATTCTTCTTTCTTCTGTTAGAGGGAATAACTAAAAGAAAAACATGAGAGCAATAGGAAATCAGTTTGGGGGGGAAAAAGCTATACATTTATTCACATCTGAGTCATAATGAGAATTTTGGCTTTTCTGATTTTATTTCAGAGGGAAAGTTGAGTAACTGCAGGCTACTCGGTATTTTTGACTGTCATAAATCAACCATGCTATAAGTTATGCATGAGTGTATCATGGATTCGCATAGAATGTGGAAAAGCATAGAACACAGAGATAATCAGCACCCAAAGGTGAAGCAGAACAAAAAATAATAACTACAGAATGATGAGGACAGGGCCATCTCCATTAGCTTCTTCTGGGATTATCTGGAAATGCCTGAATCTTTGGAGAGGACAAATCGTAAGGAAATGCCAGAACTATAATGTAGTTAAGACTGTATTTTTATTGTAGTGTGCGTGTGTGTGTGTGTGACATGCATAAATGCATACTTATAAAATATTCATTATATATTCCTGAGGTATGAGAGATAGGTCATAAAATTTATTTATTTCCAGATATTAATAGCCCTAAACAGTGATGGGTACTGGAAGTTGACATTTTGAGCATTTCTGTCTATTAAGCAGCCAAGACTGACAGCATAGTATAATAGTTAAAAGCACATAATCTGGGTGTTTCAAATCACAACTCTTTTATTTAATAGTACCGCGACCTTGGGAAAGTTATATAACTTCTCTGTGTCTCATTTTCTGATGTGTAAAATGGGAATCACGGTAAAAACTTCATAGGGGTAATATTAAGGATTAACAAAGAGACTTAATATCCACCCAGGCCTTAGAACCATGCCTGGAATATGGTGAGGTCTACATAAAGAATTGTTAAATAAAACTAAAATGGGAATATATATTACGATTGTAATAATAAATTGTGTAAATTGTGTATTTTGTCTTATTTTGATATTTCATTTATTTTTGTTCTTACTAAACCAATCATTTTTATTTTCTTTCTCACATTCAAAAAATGGTGGAAGAAATCTCAATTGCATTTTAAAATTGCTTAAATCAAATGAGTCCATGTAACAACTACAATTAAAGTTAAGGTTTCAGTACATTTTTAGAAGTTTAGGAATAGCATTGAAATGAAGGTATTATAAGATTGTGGAGATATTAAACTGATATTTAAAAAGAAAAGAAGGAAACAGAAACATCAATATTTCATAGAGAAAATCTAAAAATATAATGGAGCTTTGAAATACAAACTACCATAACATTCTACTCACTAGGGTTTTCCCATTTGAATGAAACAGGGTATTTGTAAAGGGTGATTATTTTCTTTAATTCTAGATATGGTTTATAACCAACCAACACTTAGGCCAATCTTATATCTACAATAATCACTGAAAATTGATAAATTGAAAGGATTTACCTGGTACACTCCTAGATTTTTAATTAAAAGGGGCTCTCATTAGGTTTAATATACTGTTTTTAATGACAGGAGTGAACTCGAGCATTATTCCTGATTTCCAGTGTCAGGGAAAAAAGAAGAAGATGGTGCCTAACTCTCAGCTAATCAAAAAATTTTTTTAAAAAATAATAATTATCCAGAATAACCCAGCATTCAAGTTTTTAAAATGCATTTAAAATGCACAAACTACAGTAATGTGCTTGTTAACAAAGACATATTTCTACACCTGGTGACACAAAAAATAGCCACTCAAGGACATACTCATAATAGTTCACAAAGAAGTTCAGCAGCTTAGATCTTTCTGTGAGGAGAGTGTCTGGTTTTCCATACAAGCTAACCTGGAATTGAGAAATAGGGAAGGAAAATTAATATAATGGCTCTCACCAAAAGCATTCAACCTGAAGTAGATCAGGACATGCATGAAAAGATTACACTGCACACCTGGTTTTAGGAAGCTGGAGTCTATGGTCATTACCACTTGTAAACTCTGGGATTTCCTACAGTTATTTACACAAATAGAGCCTCACATCATTAAATCCTCATCAATGATGCCACTCTCTGCCTCTGGCCACACAGACTGTTAAATTAAAAAATGGTGTTTCTGAGCTTCATCTTCAGGAGACTGAGAGGTTACAATTTTCTTTCCTGGGGAACTCTAGCTAGAGGCTGAGAATCTCCTGGACATTTATTTTCAGTTTCTTTCATTTGTCCTTTGTCCAGAAAGGTCATTGTCTGCTCTTCAGAAGCATCATGCCAAGCCTCTTCTTTGAGACATATACATATAAAGTCTCTTGTATAACTTGCAAAAGAGACAACCTTGAGCATAAATGCTCAGAGAATATTCTTGTTTTAGGTTGGGTTGCTACAACAGAATATCATAGACTAGGTGGCTTCAACAACAAACATTATTTCTCACAGTTCTGGAGACTGGAAAGTCCAAGATCAAGGTACAGGCAGATTTGGTTGCCGGTGAAAGCCCCCTTGCAGACTGCTACCTTTTTGCTGTGTCTTCACATGGTAGAGAAACAGAGAGAGAGGGAGAAAAGGAGACAGAAATGTCACTCTCTCTTATCTCTTCTTAAAAGAGCTCTTAATGTCATATAAGGACTCGCCTCCTGACCTCATCTAAAACTCCCAAAGACTCTACCTCCTACTACTGTCATATTAGGGTTAGGGTTTGACATAGGACTTTTGATGAGCACAAATATTTAGTCCATAACAATTTTCTGTTTCTACTTCCAGTATCAAAAGGGTTTTCTTATACCTAAACACTAGCCATACCATCATCCTCTGTATTATACCCTCTGGCCTAGCAAAAGGACAGTTTTGATAACAAAAGTAAGTAGTATTATCTGATGTTCCTCTTCACTTTATATGATGCAGAGAAAATCAAAGATTAAAATGGAACAAAATGGTTTAAGTAAAAAGAGCAGATTCTAAAATCAGTATCTTTTTGATTTTGTATAAAATACTTAATATTGTTCCCTCTTCTGTTATATTGGATAACAATAACATCTATTTCTCAGATTGCACTGTGGATATTAAATAAGATCCATTTGGTGATTCACCCCAGTACTTCTTGGGTGCCTACTCTGTGTAAATACTGTTCTACATACTCAGGATCACACGATGAAGACAACTGTCAAAATCTCCACATTACTGAACCTCCATTCTAATCAGTGTTATAAACAAATATGTGCATTTTACAGTTGGGCAGTGCAGAGAACTATGTAGAGAAACAAAAGCAGTGCGAAAGGCTAGAGTGTAACCAAAGGTACTAATTGGGGATAGGATGATCAAGCAAGGCCTCTCTTTGGAGATGAATTTGAGTGGAGACCTATTAAAGTGATAGAACAAGTCATGCACAGACATGGAAGAAGAGAATTCTAAACAGAAAATAGCAAGTGCAAATTCCATGAGATGGCAACATGCTTGGGATCTTCAAGGAATAATGAGGAAGTTGTGGTGGCTTGTGTACAGTGGTCAGTGGGGGGAGTAGGGGGAAATGAGAAATAAGGGGAAAGGAATGGAGCAGATCATAGAGAGTCTGGCAGAATGAGTGATCAAAATATAGCTATTGTTAACACATTTCATTCCTGTATTTTTGATGCAGGTTGGGATTAGATGCCGATAAGTCCTCTTTCAAAAGAAGACACTTGCTGAATAGATTATGGTCCTGTCACTTTCCCCCAGTGCTATCAATACCATATTTGGGTGCTCATTGACCCTGGGCTTTCGGTAAGTGGCAATTGCTTTTCATCTATCCAAAGTCCTGTTCATCCTAATGAAGATGCATCATTGGCACTTGCTTCCTGCATGGCTGGGAAAGAGCAGTAGAACCAAAAGGCCCCATCCAGATGGAGGAGCTCAGTAGAACATCTGCCTTGCGTGTCTGTCACCTCCCTACCTTCTGCTGCTGTGTTAGCTGCCAGCCATTGCATCAATTCCTGAATCAAGGGCCCTCCTCTTCTGGTGTTTTCTTAGAGCTTTGACAGATTATCTGCACTGTTATTCCTAACAACATCATGCCATCTTCTTAAAACTGTAGGAAAATCTTGATAGAAATCTCAGTCCTTTAAAAAACTGCACTATTTGATCTCCAAAATGGATCAATTAAACCATAGCCACACCTGAAAATTTCCTATCAACTGACATTAGGCAGTTAATTCATTGCATCAGTTAATTACATGGACGGCCTATACTGGTCCATACAACTCTGAAGAAACAAGAAAGCTATGGAGAACACATTTGTCCCTCTCCAACTCCTATACAACCATTCTAGTCCAAATCACCCTCATCTTCTGCCTAGATTAATATAGAAGCCTCCTGTGGCGCCTGGGTGGCTCAGTCGGTTGAGCGTCCGACTTCAACTCAGGTCATGATCTCATGGTCCGTGAGTTCGAGCCCCGTGTCAGGCTCTGTGCTGACAGCTTGGAGCCTGGAGCCTGCTTCGGATTCTGTGTCTCCCTCTCTATCTGCCCCTCCCCTGCTCATGCTCTGTCTCTCTCTCTCTCTCTGTCAAAAATAAATACACATTAAAAAAAACTTTTTTTTAAATATAGAAGCCTCCTGACTGATCTCGTCCAAACCACTCTAGTCCAAACCATCACTTGCCTGATTATTACTAACACTACATAGCCTCCTAACTAGCCTATTTCCAGTCCAGCTCCCTTAAGTTGATTTTCCACATTTGGTAATGTCAAGTGATATTTTGAAACCAAGTTCTAAACATCTGAGTTTTGTATAAAACCTTTTTATGAATTCCCAAAACTGTTAGGAATTATTTAATATAGATCAAGATTCCAACTGGCACCCGTAAGGCAATGCCTGATCTAGCCTTTACCTACTTCTTATCTAAGAACATGCCCCGCCCTGTCCCCTTCTCTATACTTTAGTTCTATTGGCCTTTATCCTGCTCTGCCAACATGCCATGGTCCTTTCTGCCTTCAGGATTTTTTTAATACTGTTGTCTCAGGCTGGAAACTCTTCCCATTCATCTCACATCACCTTCTACACTTTCTCACTTTTTACATACAACTAAAACACCCAAGGATACCTGCCTTGTGCTTCCCAGACAGATCTACCACTCTCTAATCCCCTCTATAGCTCCCTTTACTCTACTTGGGAAGCTCTTCTAGTTTGTGGTTACATGTCATTGTGATTATTTTATTAAATACCCATCTCCCGCCACTAGGCTGTACTCACGGGGAAACCAAGGAATTTGCTTTTCTCACCTCTTGAATCCCAGCATTTTCTGGCTCCAAAGGTAGTCCTCATTCTACTGCTTTCTGGAGAGATTTGTCAAAGAACAAATAGCCATTTAAACCTAGACAGCTCTCAATGTAAAGATTGCCTGTGTAGGTTTTTTAAACCTATGCCATTTGCTTTATTTTATACAGACGTAACAACATCAGTACTTTCAAGCATGAGCTTGAGCTAAGAACTGAACTAAGAGCTGAGACACCCATAATATGTGTTTTGAGTAACACTTTGCAAAACCAAAAATCTTGATCTTTTCTTCTCATTGAAGGTATATCCAAAAAGCTTGACTGTGGACATAAGCATTAAGATAAAAATGGAACTAGCCAAACTTCTGCTTCCATGAACTTACCTAATTTGTTCAGGGAAAATGAACATCTACTTGTTTATTTCTGATAGGTTCTACTTGGGTGCTTTGGTACCAATTCCATATTTTAGGTGAATAAAAAGGCAAAGCCTTGTTCTGTTGCAACATCATCCCTTACTGTGAAAAACAGACTATTTTCATAAATAGTATTTAATAACACTACCGTAAACTCCTGAGTTCTTAAAAAAGCATTACTTCATACTTGAGGAAAAAGAATAAAAGAATACCACTAATTGGGGCACCTGGGTGGCACCTGGGTGGCTCAGTCGGTTAAACGTCTGGCTTTGGCTCAAGTCATGATCTCAGGGTTCATAAGTTCAGGCCTGCATTGGGCTCTGTGATGACAGCTCAGAGCCTGGAGCCTGCTTTGGATTCTGTGTCTCCCTCTCTCTGCCCCTCTCCTGCTCCTGATCTCTCTCTCTCTCTCTCTCTCTCTCTCTCAAAAATGAATAAACATTAAAAATTTTTAAAAAAGAATACCACTAATCTATCCTAATTATAAATTCCTGTGAAAAATAACAAGAAAGAAGGAAGACAGAAAGATGTAGAAAGATAAAGTAACATTGAGAAAGCAGAATACTCAGTCATAAGTCTTAGAATTAGTGATTCTGTGTGAAATCATCATGTCACTCTAATGCATATACAGAAAAATGTAATGGTACACAACTACCCCCATAACTAACCACTAAATTAATAAAGATTTAAAGCACATAAAAATGATGTTTGATATTTAGAGCATAATATAAACATTCTATAAAATGGTGGGCAATAACTTTATTTCTTTAATATAAGCAATAAATATTTACTATTAATCTACTGTAAGCAAACCACTGGAGTCCATCTGTAAATAAAACCCAAAATTTCTGTCTCCATGAATTTAGATATTAGTAGGTAAAGGTAATCAACAAACAATAAATACCATCAGTACTTTATACAATTTGTTGGAAGGTAATAAACACTATGAAAAAGTAAAACAGGGAGGAGCTGAGAGCACAGGGACAGGGGATTGCAATTTAAACGTGATGGAGAGAGTAAGCCTCATTAGGGTGGTGACATTTAGCAAAGTTTGAAAAAGGTGAGAGAGCTAGCTTTGGGAATATTTGGATGAAGTACATTTCAAGTAGAAGTCAAGACTGTATCTGGGACATTCTAAGAACAGCAAAGATATGCGTGTGGCTGATTGTGGAGCAAGTGAGGTAGGAAAACACAGGAGAGGAATTCGGAGACGTACCAAGAGGACAGACCACACATTTTCACTTCCCTGTTGGTTAATGGTGTTGAACATCTTTTCATGTGCCATTTGTATATATTCTTTGGTAAAGTCAAGTATTTCCCAAGTTTGAAATTAGTTTGCTTGTTTCTTTACTATAGAGTTTTGAGGATTTTTTAAATGTTTATTTATTTATTTTGACAGAGAGAGAGAGAGAGAGAGAGGGGGAGAGAGAGAGAGAGAGAGAGAGAGAGAGAGAGAATCCCAAGCAGGCTCTGTGCGGTCAACACAGAGCCCAGATTGGGTCTCAGTCTCACAAACCATGAGCTCATGACCTGAGCCAAAATCAAGAGTCAGACACTTAACCTACTAAGCCACCCCAGTGCGCCAAGTTTTAAGAGTTTTTATATTTTTTGGATGCAAGTCCTTTGTTGGACATGTGGTTGGCAAATATTCTCTCCTAGTCTGTAGTTTGTCTTTTTATTCTCTAAATAATGTCTTTTGCAGGGCAAAGGTATTATATTTGATAAATTCCAATTTATCAACTTCTTCTATGGATCTTGCTTTTGGAGTTCCATCTAAGAACACTTTGCTCAACTCCAGGTCTTGAATATTTTCCTCTAAAAGTTTTATAATTTTAAAATTAGATTTGCAATTCATTTTTAGTTGATTTTTATACAAGGATTTTATACAAGATTGAGTGCCATGGTTTGTAAATGGACCCAAATAGTTCCAACATTGTCAAAAGGACTATACTTTTTCCATTGAATCACTTAGGCAACTTTGAAAAAGTCAAATGGCAATTATACAATGGAATATTATTTATGAACAAAAATAAATGAGTTATCAAGTCATGAGAATACATGGAAGAATCATAAATGCATATCTTTAAGTAAAAGAAGCCAGTCTGAAAAGGCTATATACTGTCTGATGACAATTATATGGCATTGTAGAAAAAGCAAAACTATAGAGACAGTAAAGAGATCAGGGATTGCCAGGGGTTTAGAAGGGAGAATTGAAGCATGGGGAATTTTTAGAGTGGTGTAACTATGCTGTATGATTCCTGACATATGACATTATGCACCTGTCAAAGCCATTCAACTTATAAAACTTTACAATGGACCTTAATGTATGCAAAATTTTAAAAATTACTTAGGATGACATATGATCCCAGAATGGAATATAGAATGTGACAAAGCAATCTAACAGTATTACAAATGTATAAAACTACCTCACTGGAAGAGGTGATGCTGACCTAAGTAACTTTGGAAATTAATGGAATTTATAAAATTAAAGGTAAAAGAAACTCTATTTAAATGCTATGCTCAGTCACTTCTTATCGTTTTGGCTAAGATCAAGTGTAAACACTATGCTTTAGTTGATAAAATTTTTCCCATGCAAGAAAAGGTTAACAAATCTAACTCAGCTATACATGTATACTGGAATTAAACAATTAAGAGTATAAATGGTGAATGATGGAAGCCCAAGTTCTTATTGTTGGAGTGGGGTCTACGGATAAACAAGAGAAGGAGCTAGAAAGATCCATATGATATTAGAGTTGGAGACATCATTAACTCATGTTTAGCTTAATATAAATTAAAATGATTACATGCAGAAATAGTTATAAACACATGTATAGACACAGTATACAAATATAAATTTCCCTGATCCATCAACCAAAGGGCCTAGAGTCAGTAACATCTCAGTAGCAGTGGACAAACTAGTGTCCAGGTCTTGGTTTCTAATACCACTATCCAAGAAAAAGAACCAGGTCTTCTTGGAGAATGAAAGAATGGGGGGATTCTAGGGCTGAAACAGAAAATATAGAAGAGGTTCCTAGTAGGAAATGTACAAGATGTGCCAGGAGCAACTTGTAGTGCCAGGAATTAAGGAAGTACTTTCAAAAACAAAAAACAAAAAACACCATCAGGGCATATGAAAGTGAAACAGGAGCCAATTGAAAGAGTTCCCAATGTTCTGACTTGGAACAATTTGAACAACAAAACAAAGTCATATTGGATTATAACCCATAAAATAAATATTCATGGACCCATACTCCCAGATAGATAGATAGATAGATATAAATAGGAAAAAGAGCTAAATCTTCCATGCAGAAGAATTTCAGGTAGTTTAGTTACATAGTCTTTCCTCAAGGAGGAGGGAACATAACCCCCCACTCCTTAAGTATGGGCTAGGTATAGCAACTTGCCTCCAAATAGTTAAGTATGGAAAACAGGGGAAATGAAAAGTTTTCAGTTGAAAAATGACAAACACTATTTCAGCCAGATGATCAAAGGCAACATCAACAGTGGTAAGTCACATTGGTAGTATGTGCTCTTGATATAACGTGATGAAAAAGGTATTTTACCTCTATGATCTTCCTCCCCCAAAAATAAAGCCACAGTCTATGAAAAAACTTCAGGGGGTCGCCTGGGTGGCTCAGTCGTGAACTTCAGCTCAGGTCATGATCTCACAGTTCATGGGTTTGAGCCCCATGTCAAGCTTTGTGCTATCAGCACAGAGCCCACATCACATCCTCTGTCCCCCTCTTTCTCTGCTCCTTCCCTGCTCACACTCGCAGTCTCCCCCTCTCTCTCCCCCTCTCTCTCAAAAACTAGAAAATAAATAAATAAACACTTAGAAAAAAAATCAGGAAAATCCCAATTGAGGGGCAATCTACAAAAGACCCAACCATACTCTTCAAGACTATCGAGGTGAACAAAAACAAGGTAAGTCTGAGAAACTGCCACAGCTAAGAGAGAACCTAAGGACACATGACAACTAAATGTAATGTGCATCCTCCATCGAACTCTGGAACAGAAAAAAGAGTTTAGGTAAAAGCTAAAGAAATATTTAAATAAAAAAGGTACGAACTTTAGTTAATAATAATGTATCAATATTGGTTCATTAATTATAACCAATGTACCATATTTTTTTTTTAATGTTTATTTATTTTTGAGACAGAGAGAGACAGAGCATGAATGGGGGAGGGGCAGAGAGAGAGGGAGACACAGAATTGGAAGCAGGCTCCAGGCTCTAAGCCATCAGCCCAGAGCCCCACACGGGGCTCAAACTCACGGACCACGAGATCATGACCTGAGTTGAAGTCGGACGCTTAACTGACTGAGCCACCCAGGCACCGCACCAATGTACCATATTAATGTGAGATGTTAATAATAGAAGAAACTGTGGGTAGGGGGTATATAGGAACTCTATTATCTTCTCAGTTTTTCTGTAAATATAAAATTGTTTAATTTTTCTGTAAATATAAAATTGTTTAAAGATAGTTTTTCATTAAAATAAATAAGATAATCAAATGCAAATAAAATCAAATGGTCATATTTGTGTTGATCTATTTCTGGATTCTCCAATGATCTGTGTATTTATACTTTTGACAAAGGAAAAAGAAACTGTATAAAATTTATGTTCATTCTTCTTGAAATGTTTGCTAGAATTCACCAGTCAGACCACCTGGGCCATAGATTTCTTTTATAGGTTTTAAACTATGTATTCAGCTTTTTAATAAAGTGATAGGAGTATTCAGGTTACCTATTTCATCTTCAGTGAGTTTGGTAATAGTATTTTTTAAGGAATTAGTACATTTTTCTTATTATTGAATATTGAATTCATGTGCATAGAGTTGTTTGTAGCATTTCTTTAGTGTCCTTTTTTTCTTTAGTGTCTGTAGTGATATCGACTTATTTTATTCATGCTATTGGTAATTTGTGTCCTTTCTATATTGTTGTTTGGTCAGTCTTACCAACAACACCTGTGTACTTTTGACACTTTTGAGATTTCCTACAATAAACATTTGTCATTTTATAATTAGAAAATATACCATTTTAAATTTGTTTGTTTCTTCATTTAAATTGTAGATAATAATGCTTACAACATGGGGGGGTGATATGTGGGTTAAAACTGGTAATGCCTATAAAAGTTCTGTATAATTTATGTACAGATGTTAACTATTATGATTATAAGTAAAGGAAGAGAGTTGTGTAACTAAATTAGAAGAATATCGTTATCCAACTTAGGAAGAGATGTCAATATTGTATTATGATTTTATGGGTTCAAGAGAAGAACCTACATTTTAAAACATGGTTTCCTACAACATTTAAAATGAGGTTGCTCACAATTAGATGTCTATGTGACATTTATTGACTTAAAATTTTTAATCATTTTTAAAAATGACTAACCACAACTAAAAATTCAAAATCTTTATCAACAAGTATAAAAGAACAGCAGAACATAGGCAATTATCTCATTAGTTCTGAAACATCCAATGTATTTCTTTGAAGACCAGTCACCTAAACTAAATCTTACCATACAGTTGGATGATTCATATTATTTAGTCCCCAGGTAGATTATCTGTGAGCTTAGAGCATGCTGGCATATTTGTCCTATGTTTCAGATTAAAAAACAAAATTGAAAAAACTAATATAAACCAGCACTGGAAAAATTAGTTCAAATAATATAATACTTTTAAACCTTGCCTTTTATATTAGCATGGATTTTAGAGGCAAATAGGACAGGGAGAGGGAATTGTATTTTCCTTTAAAGCACTTAAGGTGGGATAATACAAATACTCTATCCCACAAAAAAATTTTTTGCTAAATTCCCTCCCTGTGAAGCACAGAACTCTATCTGGTATTTGGAAGATGCTACTCTATGAGGAAGTGATCTCCTAAATACTGAGCTCTTAGAGCCCCATGAATTTACAGGTAGGATTGAGGGGAGAGAAATGACAAGATAAGAAGGATTCGAACTGTAGGAGAAAGAAGGGCATTAGATGAAGCCAACACATTCAGTATGATTTATGCAATACCCAAGTACTAATTCAAGCCAACAGCATACTTCCAGGCTATATGCAACTACCAAATTACCATAAATTAAGCTCAAGCAAAAATAAGGCCATAAAATGGACATTTTACAGTGGCTATTGACTACAATGTTCAGTTTGCATTAAATCTTCTGAAATATCGTTACTTTGTCAACTGAATTAGTAATTGGTATCTTCTTGGGAGGGAAATATATAATACTTCAAACTCCGTATATATTACTCACCACAATTAAAGTCACTCGCTGTAAGAAGCTGCTATCTATATGCATCAGACTAATTATTTTGTGCTTTTTTACTAAGATAATGGGACACTGATGCCAGTGGGCAAATCCTGATCATACATTATACCACACTTCCTAGCAATTTTTATGGAAAACTACAGGTGGAGACAGATTATAATGGGAACATCTAATTGAAATTCATCTCCATTTTGCTTCAGATGGAAGGCATGCTGCTTGAGCCCTGAAACATATTCAATTTCATTCAAATTGGATGCAGATTTTTCCAGCAAAACTAAATTCAAAAGACATATATTTCAAAGGGTCCTAGAAGAAAGACAGGAGTACCATAAACGTTGACCACTTGGGTTTGTTAAGCTGCTGCTTTCCAAGGTAGGAATAGAAAACTGAACTTCTAGTAAAGGCTGTTATCTTTGTGATACCATATTGCACTGGCAGTTAGTAACTCCGAGGCTTCACAAAGACCATAAAGGAAAACTGTCCAATCCTTTAATAAATCCTCTAATATGCCACAGTCAGGTCTCTTCATTCATGTGCAGATCCCCACTGTCTCCTTCTTCCATGTCCACCTTTGGCACCAGCTCCTAGGACAGAAGATGGAGATTTTCCAATGAACTATTGAGTAGGAAGGTATCTCCTTCCTGGGCCAAGAAAAGTTTTAAACACAAACACACTCATAATCATGCACACACATGCAAAGTGCATGCACATTCTTCCACACACTCACACACATGCATACATACATGAACATGCACATTCATACATAACATATATGTATGTTTATATTTGCATGTACACGTGCACATGTGTGTGTATGTGATACGCATATTCCCCTCCTTCACAATAAACCAAAACATTCTTCATTGGCAATAAGGCTGATAAAATGCTTAAGCAAAGTATCAGGTAAGTACTCAATACAATATTATTTAAAATGAAAATTTTCTGAGTTATTTTTGCTAAACGCTAGATAATATATTTCTTAAGAATAATTGATTTACTCCTAAATCCACTCATTTACTTAACCCATATTTGATGAACACCATCTATGTGCCATTTACTAAAGCAGGTGCCAGAGATAGACCAGGGACCTCAAAGGTCTTTAAGTCAGCCTTTAAGAAGCTTTAATTTGCGTGCAGAAGAAACAAACAGGTAAATATGTCAGGTGCTGATATGTAATACAAGGAAAAAGAACACAATGCGGTGAAAGGAGAGTAATGGTGGCTGCTATATATACAGTATTCAGAGAAGGCTTCTCTCAGACGGTCATATTTCAAGAGACCTGAATGAAATAAGAGAGTAAAAAACTGGAGGAAGAGGATTCTAGGCAGAAGGAATGGCCTATACAAAGGCAGAAGTATGCTGTAGGTAGATATAATGAGAGGAGAGCAAAAGGAGATGAGGTCAGAGAGAGAGTTAAGAAAAGATAGGGTTCCACCTTAGAAGCTATGGTAATGACTTTGTGAGGTGGGTGCCACTGGAGGGCTATAAATAGAAGAGCTACATGATCTGATCTTTAACAGGCCTTTCTCTGTTTGCTCTATAGAAAAAAAAAGATGGAAGGGAGAAGGGAGAGACACAGGCAATGCATTTAGGAGGTCACTAGTCGAATCCAGGGGAGAGATGATGGTGACTTGAACTAGCACCCTGCATTGCACATGGTGAGAAGTGACCAGATTCTGTATATATTTTGAAAGTAGAGACTTCTGGAGTTGTTTTGTAGACAATCTGGAGTAGATTTATATAGGTATGTGAAGAAAAAAAAAAGGGATTCAAAGTTTACTCCAAAGCTTTCTTCCTGAGCAACTGGAAGAACTGGAAGAACTAAATTGTATGTCAAGTGCCCAGGACACATTAGGTACTAAAAGATGCTGGCAATCAGTATGCATATTATTCCCTTGGTGTGAGACCAGAACTGTCCTCTTTACCAGACACAGGAGACCTAATGAATAGCTGTAGTGGAAGACTTTGTCTTTGAGCTGTTAGTTTGTATCAAGAAGGGAGACTCTACATGCCAACACTTCTTCACTGGGGGGGAAGGAGCTGGAGTCTTAAAACAGAAGCTGTAGATAAATCTCCAGGGATTCCATGGACAGTTCCCATAAAGTTTGGTTTTTTTTTTTTTTTACTGCTATATTAAGATGTGCTCAAATCTTCACAGGCAACACACTATAATCAAAATTAATCCAATCCTTCTGATATGGCGTTATACTCACAAATAAGCATTTATGCAAGCTTCGAATACAGTGAAATAAATTTCTGACATAAAACCAAAAAAAAAAAAAAAGAGCAATACAACTAAATTCAATCTTTTAGGAAGTATAGAAAGGTGGTTTCTTTAAGGAGACATATTCAGCATGAAGATCGTATTGGTTACAAATATAAACAGCTTCCTATAAAGTACAAATAAATTCACAGAATATGGAACGATAGAGCCACAATAACTTAATAAGAAAGAATAGAGCATCCCAAAAATATATTGCTAAATGTAAAGTTGCCAACCAGGTACACAACTTCCAAAACATTCTCTAAAATGTGTGATATTCCAAAATATTCTCCTTACAGCCCTTTCCAGAGAAAGAATATTAACTGGCTAAACCATGGGCAGGGCACAGGAAGATAATTCTAAAGATGTCAGCCCTGTTCCTTAAGAGTTTCCAGTCTCTATGATGAAATCGTTGAGAAGGCAATTTCATACCCCCCCCCAAAAAAAAGTGTGTCTGTAAACAAAAACACATCCACATATTTGCCATTCCCATATTGATACAAATGTGTAACTAGAAAATATCATCTATACCAACATGTGCTAGATATTCTTTATCTGCTCCTTCAGTTCCACTCTCCAGCCTTCTCCATCTTGTCTGGTGTCTCAGAAGTCTGACTTTTATAGACTGCATCGCCTGGACTCCTGGCCCTATGGATCTGGCCAATGAAAAGCACCAGAAAGAGATCAAAGGGCCAAAGGAGAGAGAAGTTTTCCTCCCTGCCAGAGGATGGGGTGACAATGGCTGTCCATGGTGCCTGTCCAGGGGTCTTCTCTTACACCTATAAGTCCCACCAAGTTCTGGTAACTACTTCCTCCCCTTGCACCTATTTCCTACTACTGCTAGGATGGCTCATCATCCCTTAACAGTTCCCCCTAAACTTGCTCACACCTTTGTAAATAAGCGGTTATTAAAGTGTCTTTAATAACCTCTCAAAGAGACTTTCCATTTCCTGCCACCCAACTGATACAGTGATCTCCAAACTTAATTCATAATCATTTGTAGAGCTTTTTAGAAACACAGATTCCCAGAGCCTATCCAAGACCTAATGAATCAGAATCTCTATGCTTGGAGCTAAAGAACAAATAGCTTCAATAAACAACATAGGTGATTCCAACGCAGCCAATCTGGCAACCATCCCCACACCAGCATTTGGGAACCAGCCACCCTCTCTGAAGACCTTCCCATGTCAAACTGAGGCATCTGAAAACAAACATGGTGCTTCCAGAATCCAACCTCAGCCACCCTTCCCTCTGACACCAGAGCAACCAGTACATAGAAAAAGTGGGTTCTCCACGGGGACATCGAAAGCCAAGGAAAACAAGTGTATGGTCTGACATGATAGGAGATACTCCTGAGCACATAAAATAAATGCTCAACTACCCCCTTCACATTTTATTAGATTCTCAATTGAAAATCACTTTTCAACCATTTTACAGGAAATGAAACGCATTTTTACCTCCATCTGGTGCCAAAATTAACAAAGTAGAAAATGCCGAGTAGTTTAGACCTGCCCAGCTTTAGTTCAGAATGGGCACTGGAGCACCCAGTGCCCTCCAGCCTTGGGGAAATGAGGCCTGTTTATTCCTGAACACCATGAACCTCTGGTAGGACCAGCAGATAAAGAGAATCAAGAGCCCAACCTGCTCCAGTCTCATGAGATCTACTCTCCATTCTGAAGCCAAAGGCATCAGGAGATGGGCTAAGCTGACCATCTGTTCTTCTCTCTGATAATATGTAATTAAGTAATTTATTTATTCAGCACTTGAACCCCCTCCTCTCACCTCCCATTAGTCAGGGATGATTATGCCAGACCCAGCTGTAGGTAACATATTGCACACTCAGACAAGCTCTGTGCTACAAAGCACTCTGCTAGCCTCCTGGCTATCGCCACCTCTCAGACCTGACCACAGGAGTAACTGCGCGAGGCTTGCTGCTCTGCTGGCTTTGCTTTCTTCCCCAACGCTTAGGAGCCACTTTCCTGCTGTGCATTAAACCATTTACTGTGCATATTTAATTCATTTGTTCAAAGATGAATTTACCCACATCCTCTGATCACTTCCACCAAGCCAGCTAGGCATCACCAATGGATTTCTCCCATCTGGTAAATTTTATCTAAAATATAAACAAACAAATGTACACAGAGCCTGACATACAACTATAGAGTGCTGGGATTGATTCCATAAGCCTCCAGCAAAACGTACCACTGAAACTATGATTACATATAGCATATGTAATGTTTTGCATATTACATGTGATGCTTTGCATAGTACATCTGTTTTTGTAGCCTGACCAACAAATATTTCCCTTTTGCTGATAGTGCCTTTTTAATATTTTATGGGAGACCATCATTCTTTACTCAATGTCCCTGGAGTTTATTGAGGCTGGCTCAATTCAAGGTTGGCCTAGCCCAATGAATGCAAATTCTAGAAATATTTTTTTAAATTTTGTTTATCTTTATTTATTTTTAAGAGCGAGAGAGACAGAGCGTGAGCAGGGGAGGGGCAGAGAGAGAGGGAGACACAGAATTGGAAGCAGGCTCCAAGCTATGAGCTGTCAGCACAGAGCCCAACATGGGGTTCAAACTCACGGAACATGAGATTATAACCTGAGCCAAAGTCGGACGCTTAACCAACTGAGCCACCCAGGTGCCCCTGGAAATATTTGTTTTAAATGAAGCTTTTTCCACTGATGTCTAAGAAGATAGCAGTTGCTTGGGTCATTGGTGATCATCTTGTCATCTTAGCATTAGCTCGCTAAATAAATTCATACAGAACTAAGAGATGGAGAGACCAACTCCTGAGCAACCAAGTCACCATTTCAGTACCTGGATCCAGCTGAAGCTATATGTATTCCAGGGTTTTTCTGGTATATAAACCAATAAATTCCTATCACTGCTTTAGTCACTTAGTTATTTATTTTTTTTTTTTTAATTTGAGAGAGAGAGAGAGAGAGCGCGCGCAGGAAAGAGGGGCAGGGAGGAAGAGACAGAGAATCCCAAGCAGGCTCCACATTCAGTGCAGAGCCCAATGTGGGGCTTGATCCTACAACCCTGGGATCAAGACCAGAGCCAAAATCAAGAGTCAGATGCTCAACCAACTGAGCCACCCAGGCACCTCACTCAGTTAGTTTTGAACATTTGCAAACATAAAATTTTGATTGATATACTTTCCTCATTTTAAATGTTACAGGTCACTAGGAAGCCTCAATAATTGTTCAGGCATGGATTGGGTAAATTGACCTCAATATAGCACATTCTTTTTTTATACACATTGTACAAGGAGACCATAAACAAATATAAAACCAGATCACAAAAAGAATTTAAAAACAATGACTCCAAAAGCATGGATTCTTGAGAATTGGAAGGGGTTAAAAGTTATTATAGTACAGTCTAACGGCCAATGATATTAGTTCCCTAACACTGATATTACTCAAGGGGAGACTGGAGGACATTTGCACAGGATGTAGTAGAGAGTGTTCTCAGAGCAAAGAAGATAGTTTGGCGTCCACAAAGATTGTTGTGGTAAGCTGAATAATAGGCCCCCAAAGATATTCATGTCCTAATCTCTGGAATCTGTGAATATTGTCTTATATGGCAAAAAAAGAACTTTGCAGATATGATTAAATTAAGGACCTTGAAACAATGAGATTGTCCTGGATTATCCAGGTGGACCCTAAATACAATCACAAGTATCCTTCCAAGAGGGAGACAGAGGGAGATTTGACTACACACAGAAGAGAAGGCAATGTGACCACGGAAGCGGATAAAAGCATGATGTGGCCACAAGCCAGCAAATGCTAGCAGCCACCAAAAGCTGTAAGAGGCAAGGAACTGATTCTCTCCTAGAGCCTCCAAAGACAATGCAGCCCTGCAGATAGCTTGATTTTGGCCCACTATAACTGATGTCAGACTTCTGGCCTCTGGAAATATGAAATAATAAATTTCTATTGTTTTCAACTACCAAGTTTGTGGTAACTTGTTACAGCAGCCGTGGGAAACTAATAAAGCATTCACAACTCCAGTGTCCTGTGATTTCTTTTTATTTTAGACACCCCTTTATATCATTGGCAGATGATAATGATATTGATAAACATTTCTTTAGGGCTTACTCTGTGCCATGCACCATCCCAACAACTTTATATGTATTACCCCATTTAAATTTCTCAGTGACCTTATGACACAGTTACCATTATGATGGCATTTTTAGATAGGCAAAGAGAAACTCATGGAGGTTAAATAGCTTGCCATGGCAACAAAGCTAATAAATTATAAAGCCAGAATTTGAATTCAAATAATCTGATTTCAGAGTCTGAGATCTTAACTATTATAGATAAGATAATGCTTACTTATGTTTTATCCCTCTCAATGATGAAGAAAGGAGAAAGTCATCACCCATCTGGAAGGTGGGCTATCTTTTCTTGCACAGATGCTTCAATTCAGCATGAAGTTTCCCTCATATCAAGCCTAAATTTATCTCCTTCTAAATGGGAACCCTCTTGCACTATTGGTGGGAATGCAAACTGGTCCAGCCGCTCTGGAAAACAGTGTGGAGGTTCCTCCAAAAATTAAAAATACATCTACCCTATGACCCAGCAATAGAACTACTATGAATTTATCCAAAAGATATAGAAGTGCTGATTCATAGGGGCACATGTACTCCAACGTTTAGAGCAGCACTTTCAACAATAGCCAAATTATGGAAAGAGCCTAAATGTCCATCAACTGATGAATGGATAAAGAAGATGTTGTTTGTATATACAATGGAATACTACTTGGCAATGAGAAAGAATGAAATCATGCCATTTGCAGCAACGTGGATGCAACTGGAAATTATTATGCTAAGTGAAATGAGTTACCAGAGAAAGACAGATATCATATGTTTTCACTCATATGTGGAACTTGAGAAACTTAACAGAAGTCCATGCGGGAAGAGAAGGGAGAAAAAATAGTTACAGAGAGGGAGGGAAGCAAACCATAAGAGACTCAGAGAACAAATACAGAGAACAAACTGAGGGTTGACTGGGGGGTAGGGGTGGGAGAGGGGGAAATGGGTTATGGGCATTGAGGAGGGGACTTGCTGGAGTGAGCACTGGTTGTTGTATGTAAGCAATAAACCACAGCAATATATCCCCAAAACCAAGAGCACACTGTACACACTATATGTTAGCCAATTTGACAATAAATTACGTTAAAAAAATTTATCTCCTTCTGTAACTTCTGCCTATTATAAAGCCCTCTGGAGATACAAAGAATAAATCTAATTGGTGTTCCACAACACAACTCATCATACCCCCTCAAATTTTCCCTTCTCCAAGCTAAATCTCCCTGTGTTTTAAATTCATTCTTGAGGCGCCTGGGTGGCTCAGTTGGTTGAGTGACCAACTTCAGCTCAGGTCATGATCTCACGGTTTGGGAGTTCAAGCCCCGTCAGGCTCTGTGCTGACAGCTCTGAGCCTGGAGCCTGCTTCAGATTCTGTGTCCCCCTCTCTCACTCTGCCCCTCCCCCACTCATGCTCTGTCTCTCTCTGTCTCAGAAATAAATAAACATTAAAAATAAAATAAAATAAAATAAAATAAAACAAAATAAAATAAAATAAAATAATAAACTCATCCTCAAATGACATAGTATCCCAATGTTTCACTATGCTAACTGTCCCTGTCATGACATATCACAAGTCTGTTAATATTCTGTAAAGTGCAGTATCCAGAACACAATGTCATGTTCTAGTTAGGTCTTGCCAGCACAAAATATAAACTATTACCTCTACTGTCCTGGTCATAAATTCCATTAGGCTACTTTAAAAATATAGTCTTTAACATGAAAAGGCACTCAATAGTACTAAGCACAGAAATACAAATCAAAATCACAATGAAATATCATTTCACACCTGTTAGAATGGCTATCCTCAAAACAAGACAGAACAAGTGTTGGCAAGTTTGTGGAAATAAGGGAACCTCTGAACACTGATGGTGGAAATGTAAATTGGCACAGCCACTGTAGAAAACAGTGTGAAGATTCCTCAAACAAATTGAAAATGTAGCTACCACATGATCCAGTAATGTCACTTCTGAGTATTTATCCAAAAGAATGGAAGAGATATCTGCCCTCCTATGTTCAATGTAGCATTATTCACAATAGGCAAGATATGGAAACAACCTAAGTGTCTGTCAATGGATGAATGGATAAAGAAGATGTGGTATATATACTATGGAGTTTTATTCACCCATGAGAAAGAAGGAAACCCCACCTTTTGCAACAATACAGACGGACCTTATTATCCTAAGTGTAATAACCCACACAGAAAAAAGGTAAATGTTATATACTACTTATATGTGGAATCTAAAAGAGGCAAACTTACAGAAACAGAAACTATAATGGTGGTTACCAGAGGCTAGGTCATAGGGGCAATGGGGAGATATTGGTCAAAGAGAACAAACTTCCAGTTATAAGATGAATAAGTTCTGGGGATCTAATGTCCAGCATGGTGATTACAATTAATAATGCTGTATTATATACTTGAAAGTTGCCAAGGGAGTAGCTCTTACATGTTCTCACCACAAAAAGACATGGTAATGATGTGATATAATGGGTGTGTTAGCTAACACTATAGTGGCTGGTGATTATTTTGCCATTTATAAATGTGTTAACTCAGCATGTTATATACCTTAAATTTATACAATGTTACATATCAATTATATCTCAACGAAGCTGGGGAAAATACATTCTTTGACTTAGCAGTGATATAATGGACACATACTTTCAGAGTGAGGATAACATTCATGGGGTATACATGAAGTAATTCAACAAGAAAAGTTAATTTTAGGACTTCAGGCAACAATATCAGATCGGCTAACATGAAATCTTCTGCTATAAAACATATAGCTATTCTGGTTAAAATATCACAAATATCCTTTTAAATACATGTCTGAACTCAAATAAAAGTACAGGAAATACCCAGAGGTAAAAAATGAAGATAAAACTCAGTGAGATAGTATCATGTTATCCTGGTTTGGTGATTGGGGAAGGGATGGGTCTGGTCTCAGCCTAGGGGCTTTGATTTTAATAGCTGACCACGTACTACATAAGACCTGGAACCTATGAGAAGCAGAAAGCTGGAAATGAGACCCTCGTCCTTAATCCAGGAACTTTAGAGGACTGCATTTTCAGTGAAATGGTGTTCTCACTGGAAAAGAAATGTAATGAGGAGGTTGGTGCAATTCTACATTTCAGGCATGAGGAGGGGAGGAACCCCCCTAAAAATTTTTAACCAGAATCCCATGAGTTTGGGTTTTATTTTACACTCTCCTTGCAGAGTCCTGTATTCCTAAGGCATGACATTAACGTAAAAAGACATCCTGGAGCACCCAGCAGGAGAAAATGAGAAACTTATTTAGATGAAGAAAAACTCAGCCTAAATCACACAGAAATCCCATAGATAAAGCTCCCACTGAGGATGCACACGCAAAACAAAATTATAGAGCTGAAGAGGAAAAATCTAGTATTCATGTTAAATCAGCAGATAAACAGAAGGACTAGACTTCCAAGAACTTCAGATAACAGATTTTTTTTCAAAAAAATATGCTTAAAATGATTAAAAGGCAGTGTATTGAAAGCATGCATTTAGTTCTGGCTTTTCCCAAAGCCCTACTAAAATGATAGTAAACCTTTTTCCTCCATAAGGCATAAACTCATACATGTAGAAAGAAAAAAAATGAGAACAAAAACAGAAAAAAAATTTAGAGGATAAAAAGCTTATGGACTAGTGATAATTAACTAGGAGACAAGAAAAAGCTAGCAATATAAAGTAGAAATAAGAAAAGCCAAGAAAAACCCAATTTACTTCACAGATGACACCTACATAATCAATAAGTCCCACCCATATGACCAGAATGTTCATAGCTCCACTGGACACATAAACAGATAACCTAAGGATGAGCCATCTGAGAAAGAGGATGTAGAAGTTAGACTAGACCTGAATTCCAACTCTGCAATTCTTACTGTGTAACTTTAGGCAAGTTATTTGCCTTCTTTATAGTTCAGCTTCTTCATGTGTAAAATTGAGGAATTGATAATACTCACCTCTAATATTTAATGTGAGAATGAAATAAGTTAACATGTATTGAGTAAGTTAATATGTATAATGCACTAGAAGAGTGATGACCACATAGTAGGTATTCAATAAATGTCTGCTACTACAGTTGCCATTGTTGTCTGAAGAGAGTTGTAACATAGAAGAGAAGACAAAATGAAGAAGCTAAAGCAAATTGGAAGAAATAGAGATAATGTAGGGGAAAATTTTTTAACTTATGTGAATATCCTCAGAGAGATAAAATATCCTGGCCATTGTGTACAAGAAACAAGAGCAGACATTCATTTAAAAATAATAATAATAATAGAGAATAAGTATGGCCAAAAGAAAGAATTGAAAATAGACTTCAAGGAATCTCTGAAAGCACTTCTGTAATGGTGGGAAAAGGATATTTGAAAATTTTCTCACCCATAAAAGCAATGGAACACTGGCAAAAACTGACAAACTTATTCTGAACTCAGAAATTAACCAATGATATGAAACAATTCAAGGATTCTTTATTCAATGAAAACATCTGAGTCTCAATAAGGACAATGAGGTTTGTGGTATTCTAACTTAGCCTATTCCCATCACCCTCTACCTAATTCTGCAATAGCTCTGAAAATAAGAGTCTAACAAAAACAGGAGCAGTGGAAACAAGCAGCCTTAGAGAGTTCAAATGGTATACTCAGAAACCTAATTAACACTAAGCAAAACAGCAATGGAGAAACAGAGAAACAAAAAGACAAAAGACATAAAGATATAAATACCAAACTTGCACATATAAATCTTACCTTACCAGTGATCGCATTAAATGTAAATGGTGTAAACACTCCAATCAAAAGTCAGAGATTGACAGATCAAGGGATACAAGAAATATAATTTAGAGCCAAAGACACAAATAGGTGGAAAGTAAAAGGACAGTAAAAGATATACAATGCAAAGAGTAACCAAAAGAAGTTAGAGTGATGAGAAGGAGTTAAGATGGCAAAGGAGTAGGAAGACTCTAAGCTTGTCTCATCCCTCAAAACATCCCAAAACACATCCCTCAAACATCCTTAAAACAGCTAGATAGTTATCATTCTAAACACCCAAGAAAGCAACTGGATGTTGGAGAGAACAAAAATTGCAAGTCTACAAGCAGAAAAGCAACTTCCTCTGGGAAGGTAGGAGGTGCAAAGAGCTGACTCGGGAGCGATATAGCTATGGGTAAGGCAGTGAGGAGGGAGTCTGCTCACAGAAGCTACTGCAAAGTATTATAAGCAGCAGAGCACAAAATCTGAATTTCTAGAAGTCCTCTACCATGGAGGACATGCCTGGCCTAAAGGTGGCAAAGCAGGCATAATCCCAGGAGTGACAACATGGTCTGAGGACTCCTGCATCACAAGAAGGAAGGGTGGTGACAATGTGCTGCACTTTTCCCAGGCATAGCAGCAGAGATTCAGGTGGAGGGCAGCAAGCTGGATGCTGGCTTTCTGCTCTGTTTTGCCATAAACTCTGAACCACTGCATGGTCATGTGACTGCTTTCCTCACAGGAGCCGGCAAATGACAAAACACAGCAAGATCCTCCCCCAGAGCAACAGTGCAGGTCTGCAGTATGGAGGTTCCTCAAAAAACTAAAAATACACCTACCTACTATCCAGCAACTGCATTACTAGGTATTTACCCAAAGGTTACAAAAATACAGATCTGAAAGGGTACATGCACGCTGATGTTACAGCAGCATTATCAACAATAGCCAAACTATGGAGACAGCTCAAATGTCCATCGACTGATGAATGGATAAAGAAAATGTGGCATGCATATATATATGCACACACACACACACACACACATATATACATATAATGTAATATTACTCAGGCATCAAAAAGAATGAAATCTTGCCATTTGCAATGACACTAATAGAGCTAAGAGTGTATTACGCTAAGTGAAATAAGTCAGTTAGAGAAAGACAAATACCATATGATTTCACTCATATATGGAATTTAAAAAACAAAACAGATGAACATACGGGAAGGTGTAAAAGATGAGAGAGGGAAATAAACCACAAGACATTTTTAACAATCGAGAATAAACTGAGGGTTAATGGAGGGAGGTGAATGGGAGACGGACTAGATGGGTGACAGGTCCTAAATTGGCATTTGTTGTGATGAGCACTGGATGTTGTATGTAAGTGATGAATTACTGAATTCTACTCCTGAAACCAATATTGCACAGTATGTTAACTAAAATTTAAATAGAAATTTAAATTAAAAAAAATTAGAGTGATACTCATATCAAGCAAAATAAACCTTAAGATAAAATTGTCACTAAACACAAAGACAATTTATAATGATAAAAAAGTCGATCCATCAGGAAGACATGATTATAAATATATTCAACTAATAAAACCCCAAAATAAATGTAGTCAAAACTGACATAATTGAAGTAAGAAATACACAATTCAACAAAGATAGTTGGAGGATTCAAAACCCCACCTTCAGCAATGGATAGAATAACTAGACAAAATACCAACAAGAAAACAGAAGAAATGAATAACACTATTAACCAGCTAGACCACGCCGAGATCTATAGAACTTTCCACCCAACAAGAGAAAAATATAATTATTTAAGGGCTCATGGAACATTCCCCAGGATATACCATATGCTAGACCATAAAACAGCTTTCAGTACATGTATAAGGATTTATATCTTACAAAACGTGTTCTCCAACCACAATGAAATGAAATTAAAAATCAATAACAGAAAGACATTAGAGAAATTGACTAATATGTGGAAATCACACAATAGAGTTCTAAATAACCAATGGGTCAAGAGAAATCACAAGGAAAATTAGAAAAATACATTAAAATGAATGAAAACAAAATACAACATACCAAAATGTATGGGATGTAGCTGAAGTAATACAAGAAAGGAAATTTATAACTATAAAAATCTATATTAAAACAGAAGAAAGACTTTAAGTCAGCAACCTAACTTTCCACTTCAGGAAAGTAGAAAAAAAAAAAAAAAGAGAGAGAGAGAGAGCAAACTAAACCCAATGAAAACATAAGAGGAGACAAAGGAGGAAAGAGTAAATCATAACAGAAAGATATAGAAACTGAAAATAAGAAAATAGGGAAGAAAAGATAATAACATTAGAGGTATAGTCCAGGAGGTCCAACATCATTAAATGAATAAGAAAATAAAAGAAATGGAGATAAGTGAACCATCCAAACGAGAACTATTATTATTATTATTCAAGAAAGTTCCCATAATGGAAGGATATAAGCTTCCAAATTTAAAAAGGTATATTAAGTTACCAGAAAAATGGATGAAAACAAATGTACATCAAAACACATCAATGTGAAAATTTCAGAACATTAGGAAAAATACATCAGAGCATACTAAATGGCTTGATTGTGAACAGTGCCTATAAAGCCATAATAACATATACATTGCATATTGGAATACCAATCTAACAAATTTCAACTAAATTTATTGGAAAAATACGATTTCATTTTGTGGTAGGGATCAAGCAGGAAATAGAGCTAAATCTTCCTTGAGCTTTCTTATTTGAAACTGCATAGATAACACTTAAAATTTTTAAATCAACAAATAGCAATAAAAGCATGTTATTTATTTAGAAGCATGATGTTAAATTCCAAAATAAGTTAAAACAACTAAAGTGGTTTCTCTGGAAGAGCAAAACAAGAAGAGCAGAAGAGAGGGAAGCAGGACTAAAGTAAAAGAACACAGCACTATTTTAAAAGAGCAGGAAGATTTGAGGGGCGCCTGGGTGGCTCAGTCATTGAGCGTCCGACTTCAGCTCAGGTCATGATCTCACAGGTTGTGAGTTTGAGCCCTGCATTGGGCTCTGTGCTGACCATGCAAAGCCTGGAACCCACTTCGAGTTCTGTGTCTCCCTCTCTCTCTGCCCCTCCCCTGTTCATGCTCTATCTCTCTCTCTCTTAAAAACAAATAAACATTAAAGAAATGAAAAAATGAAAAAAAATAAAGAGCAGGAAAACTTGAAATATACAGGGACAAGAAATATCCTTGCAATAGGAAAGTAGACATATTTACAATGAAAGGTGGGGCATGATCATTAAAGAACATATTGACAAATGTGAGCCTTAGCAGCATCCTAGAAGGCATTCTATTTTTCTACATAGAAATCATGGAGTCTCATCAAATCTCTCTCTCTAAAGGAGTGCCCAATGGGGACATTTAGAGGCCAACATTGACAGTGAGGGGACTTCACCTCCCTGCAGCATGTCCTGAAAGAGCTGCTAGGAATAAACATTGTTAAAGCATAAAAATTCAACTAAACTCTGTGCAGATGCAAACTGCAAGAGATGTAACAGAAAGGTAGAATTTTTCTGTGATTATCCTATCAACACTATGTCAAAAGAGAGACTCAAATACTCTGGGCCAGTGACAAAGATAAAACAGGCTGGTGACCTGGATCAGGAAAACAATAGATAGAAAATTCCAAGAGGAAGAACAAGAGATCACTCTAGCTGCTTCTAACAAAGGGATTCATCTACATACTCATAATGGGCAACTAGTAATTAACACCAAAGCTACATATGGTTACATATGCATGTCATTTGTAATTTCTTGTGGGAGAGTGCATATATTTACATAAAATACTTAGAAAATTGTGTATAGTTTAGTATGCAGCATCAGTTCACAACTCAATAAATGCTTTTATTATTTTCATGAAGTTCTAGATCGGAACTTCATATCAACTACAGTAAGTAAAATAGTAACCACCATCATTCACACTCTGGGCTCCACACTGAGTAGTAGATAGGTAACTACTTCTTAACAAGTATTATCTGTGAACATTTTACCTACCAACAAAAGAGTAAACTATTAATGACAGCTCTCTAAATTTTTCTTGACAGGCAATACTTTACATCATTTGGGATCACAATACATACTTGGGGAAAAGGAGTTGCAACACTTTAAAACTACTCTTCAAGGGGTGCCAGGTGGCTCAATAAGTTAAGTGTCCGACTTTGGCTCAAGTCATGATCTCAAGGTTCAGGAGTTTGAGCCCTGCCTCCGGCTCTGTGCTGACAACTTGGAGCCTGGAGCCAGCTTCAGATTCTGTGTCTCCCTCTCTCTCTGCCTCTCCCCCACTTACCCCCCATCTCTCTTCTATCTCTCTATCTCCCTCTCTCTCTCAAAAATAAATAAGCATTAAAAAATTTTTAAAAACTACTCTTTAATACAACAGCTAGAAACTTTTCTTTTGTGGCCTAAATCTGGCCCACAGACCTATATTAACTTTTACAAGTATTATTATTAAATTAGGTGTCAAAATATAAAACTTGGAAGATTTTGCAAAATCCAGATTTATGGATTCATGTTTCTAAAAATGTTTAATAGTTGGTTAGAGCTAAGTAGAGACTGCCCACTTCTTTACCCCAACCCCTCCCCCCTGACCAGCATCCTACCCTGTCTACCTGGCCCCATGGGCATCTAACATTGGGGATCTTGGCTCTAATTGCAGGCGCAGCCCATCCTAATGGCCTAATGAAGCTTTAGGCCAATGGACCTGGTTTAGAACCATGGGTCTAGCTGACTCTACTGATGGTAGGTAATTTACTTACTATTTTAAGCCTCAGTTTGTCCATTTTTAGCAAAGTAGGAATAATTTTGTCTTTCTCATAGGACTATTGTGAGGATTAACAGGAAAAGTGCAAGTATTTCAAATGCTTGGCATATATATTCAATAAATGATTCCTTTCCTTGTAACTGAACTTTTAACCAATTCAAACACATTCAGCATCTTCAGTCTTTTGGCACACTTCTGAGTGAACTTTACATGCAAGTGATTACACAAGGAGTGATTGAAGATAAAAAGATGTGCATAACCCTTGCCTTTAAGAAACATGTAAACTAGCAGAGAAGGTAAAACCTAAGAGCCAAACAAGGTAGAACCTGATACCACAGCACACCTATTTAGAAAGATCAAATTCCAAAACCAAACCAAATGCTGATAAGAATGTGGATGAATAGGAACACTCATTCATTGCTGGTGCAAATGTAAAGTGGTACAGCCAGTTTGGAAGATAGTTTGGTGGTTTTTTACAAAACTAAACATATTTTTACCATACAGTCCAGCAATCGCTCACCTTGGTATTTATCCAAAGGACTTGAAACTTTCGTCCACACAACACCTGCGCATGAAGTTTATAGAAGCTTTATTCATAATTGCCAAAACTTGCAAGCAACCAAGATGTTCCTCACTGGGTAAAAGGATAAAATGTGGTATACTGAGACAATGGAATATTATGCAGTGGCAAAACAAAATGAACTATCAAGCCATGAAAATACATGGAGGAACTTTAAATGCATATTACTAAGTGAAAGAAACCAATCTGAAAATGCTACATATGCTATGATTCTAACTATATAACATTCTGGAAAAAGCTATACTATAATACATGTAAAAAGATCAGCAGTTGCCAGGTTTAAGGTGGGCAGGGAGGGGTGAATAGGTAGAGCACAGATTTTTAGGGCAGTGAAAATACTCTGTATGATACTATAATGAACATGTCTCTATACATTTATCGAAACCCATAGAGTGACACAAGAGTGAACTATGGGCTTTGGGTAGCTATGATCTGTCAATGTAGGTTCATCAATTAATGGCAAGGCTATGCAGGTTTGGGGGCAGAGAGTATATGGGAAAACTCTTTATCTTCCCCTCTATTTTACAATGAACCTTAAACTGCTCTAAAAAAGTAAATAAAAAAAAAACATAATAAGGTGACAAGCAGGAGGGAAAATAAAAGGATAGAACATGATGAATGCAGAAGTAAAAACAAAATGCAATAGCTATACTGAAGTCACAGGTGATTAGGCAAGTGTTACTGCATTTTGTACAAACATTGGAGGTACTTTTCTATGTGTTACCACCTTCCTCACTTCCATCTATACCAGTACGGTGCAGGGGAGGGGGGAATAATCAAGGCTTCACTTAAAGAACTGAAAAACCACCGGTCTTGACAGATTCACTTGCTATACACCCAGCCATGTTCTCTACAAAAAGAAACAGCAGCTATTGCTGCTGTTTTAAGATAGGATGTCATACCTAGCTGTGGAATAACATTTGGAAGACTCTACTTTAGATCTGAGTATACATGGGGGGAGGGAGAAGGAGGCCAATTTTTAAGAACAATCTTAACTTGTCTGATGGGACTCACACTTCATCTCAAACACAAATGTGCTATTAAGTGAATCTAAAATAACTGATACAAATCTCTCCGCTGAGCCAGTGGGAAATTCCAACCTTTATAAGTTGGGAAGTGCTAAAACAGCAACCTTTTAGAAAAGAGTATCTATCTTTTTGAACTGTTTCTGGGGAATTGCATATAAAGCATTCTGAAAACAAAAATACTTCCCCATTTTTCCAAGATCTGTTTTGCCAGCTTGATACGAGGTTGCCCAGGACAGATATTGTCATGGCTCAAAGTGTTTGCAGAATTATATTCACAGTTTAAATGTTTTCCAATATGGTGTTTGAACATCAAAACCAGGAAAAAAAAAAAAACCCTAAGGAGATGGGAGGGGAAGATAAAAAGAAAAAAAGAATTTCTTAATTCTTTAGTTCCTATAAGACGTCTAAAGGAATTTATTTTCTCTACCAACATTCTTGTCACTTAATAATTTGATAGAACTTTCTGAAAAATGTCTTTAGGAGATTTACATTTAGAAGAACTAGGCACAACATTTTGACTACACTAAGCCATAAAGTGACATATTCTGATTGATTTTATATGGAAAAGAAAAACCATATGCTAAATGTTTCTGTCTTCTTACGGATGGGAAGTGTAATTATTGGTCAGGTCCCAGGAGTTTCAGAAATGGTTAAACACCCAAACTTCATCTTCTAGTTAAATCTGAGTCATTCTTCTAATGATTAATTCAGCTTTGTAAAACGATACTCCTGTGGCAACTAACTTGGAATAAGAAGTCAATGACAAAATCTTAACTTACTTTACTGGGTTTATATTGTGGCACAATTGTCAAAAGATAACTAGATTTTTTAAAAGTAAGGAGTAATTAATACACAGGAAGTCCAAGGAAGACTACAAAGAGGAATTAAGAATATTTGGAGCACATCCCTAATATGTGGAGCTGTTATGGACTGAATGTTCATGTCCTTCAAAATTCACATGTTGAACCCCCAATCCCAATGTAATGGTATGTGAAGATGGGAGGTAATCAGCGTTGGATGAGGTCATGAGGGTGGGGCCCTTATGATAGGATTATAGGGAGAGATAGGGAAAGGAAAGCTAGGCTTCTCTCTCTGCCCCCACATTCTTACACAGAAGAAAGGCCATGCGAGGACACAGTGAGAAGGCAGTCATCTGTAAGCCAGAGAGTCCTCACCAGAATCATGCCAAACACGTTGGCACCCTGATCTTAGATTCCCACCCAGCCTATGGTATTGTGTTATGGCCAGCTGACTAATAAAGTCTGTATCCCAGAACAAAGTATCATGCTCTAACATCCTTTAGAGACATCTTTTGGGATCTGCTGCCTGGCGCATATCCCTACTGCTGACAACTGACTCCTCCACCCACAGGGTATTGATGGGACTCCTCTCCTGTCCATAACTGACTGGCTTATGAGTAGAGACCTAGTGACCATGCTGTTGTGAGCCATACTGGAGCTTGAGGCAAAAGGAAAAATCAGCAATAGTGATCCTGTCTATATTTATAATTTTGTATTTTGTTCATCATGCAGTTTTTTGTATTAATTTGTATTTTTTTAAACATTGCATTGAGGGGTGCCTGGGTGGCTCAGTCAGTTGAGCATCTGACTCTTGATTTTGGCTCAGGTCATGATCCCAGGGTGGTGGGATAAGGCCACATGTCAGGCTCCATGCTGAGCATGGAGCTTGCTTGGGATTCTCTCTCTCTTTCTCTCTCTCTCTCTCTCTCTCTCTGCCCCCTCCCTCCTCTCACGTGTTCTCTCTCTAAAAACCAAAAATAAATAAAAAACAAAAACATTACATTGAAATATTATTTATCTGTATTATTGATATTTTTGGGCATCACCTTAAATTTTACACCCGAGACCTTACTGCCTCATCTTAGTTTCATCTCTGCCGACAAAGCTAGGTGTCCCATGAATTTGGGAAATGGTCTAATAAAGACTGGTCAAGGGATCTTAAATGTAGCCTCAACACTACATTTGGTCTGCAGACTGTGGCTATGTTTAGTTTTGCCATTAATATTGTTTAATTTGAATGCTTTTAAGCAAGAAATGCATTCTGCATATTGCCACTGTCCCATCACTCACTATTAACTGAAATGTGGCCCAGCTCCTGAAGGCCTTTGGGCCTGACTCTGGCCTAGTGAGTGGGAATGAATGGTCACTGAGAATGAGAATGTGCAGTCTGGGACCCTGTGATGCCACCATATTCTGCACAAGTGGAAAGAGGCAGGAAAATGTCCAATGGCATAGAGAAAAACGAAGCAAGAGCAAAAGAGAAACCTCTAAGAGAGATTAGAGTGTAAGCTTGACTGTGTTGACTTTTAACGTCCTGTTCCTATCACCCACCAGCAGCTCTAATTCTACCTCTAGTCTGAACCAAACACTCACGTGCCTTCTGAGTAACCCATTTCTCCCCCCCTCCTTCCTGGGCCACCAGCTCCTGATACATGGAAACTAACAATCCTAACCAAGTATCTTAATGAAGAGAAACCACTGTCCTTTTATTTTTTAATTTTGTTTACATTTATTTATTTTTGAGAGAGAGAGAGAGAGAGAGAGACAGAGTACAAGTGGGGGAGGGGCAGAGAGAGAAGGAGACACAGAATCTGAAGCAGGGTCCAGGCTCTGAGCTGTCAGCACACAGCCCGACGTGGGACTCGAACTCACAAACCATGAGATCATGACCTGAGCGGAAGTCAGATGCTTAACCGACTGAGCTACCCAGGCACCCCAAACCACTGTCCTTTCTTCCCTACTATTTACTGTGAAATGAGTAAATAAGCAATTCACCAAGTAAATTCTGACCTGCGCAGAGTCCCTAACCTGTAAAAACAGCAGCCATTTGAAAGGAGGAATGATCCTGCACTCTACAGTCTTTGTTGGGTGGTTCATAACCCTGTTGCGCAGAGAATATAGTTAACACTGAAAAACTGGCAAGCTCAGAAAAGCTGGATGAAGACAGCCTCCAGGAGCTATAAAGAACGCTGCCCAGGCTCATGCTGTGAATTACTGTTGGTATAATTATTCAGAATCAATTTTAATCAGGAAACAACACACTCATTTAAATAAAATGAAAATAAAAGCACCAGGAAGAAAACCAAAGTTTGATTCCAAGGAAAACTGAAGACTTCAGCCTCTGCAAAGAAAATCTAATTCTGCCAAAATTTAGTACATTTTACATTTAATTTTGCTCTGATTTATGACTGAATCTCCTGGGTACCAACAGTATATAAAAAACCATTAACTCTGTGGAGGCAATTGTTAGTTTTTATAATAAAAAATGCATACTGCTTATACCATTATTGCTTAGGAAATTAGGGAACAGAGCTCCTAATACCCTGTGTGTGGAATACTGTAGCAAACCACTTAACTTGCAATAATAGAGTATTGACTGGGTACAGTGATCTGTGAGATACAGTCACAGTCAGATTAAGCTACCATCACACTGTGCTCAATAGAGCTTCTCTGATAATACATTTATTTCAATTTAGCCAAAGAATTCCCAACAAATTAGCTTTGAAAAAGCCTAAAAGCCTCTTCCTATAAACTATTTATCATTTTCCCTCTTTCACTTTGTTTTCAAATATGTAATTAAAAGACTGACTTCTTTTCTCCTACCTACCTACAAAATCTTTCAGACTCTATATTACTGAGCCCTCGACTTAAACGATGTCTGAATTAAGGGGGTTTGTTTCTAAGGCTAATTCCATGTTTACCAAATAAAATCACCATACAAAAAGCATGGGTTATCATTCACAGGTCTTGAAAGTATAACAGAATAAGTTTAAAGCTTTAAAAATGCCTTTCACGTGAACGACACTAGCCCAATAGTGTCAAAACATATAAGTGCACATGCTCTTTCTCAATATAAGCTGTGAATGGTAACCCTCTCCCTCTTCTTCTCCATCTCTTTTCCCCTCTTCCCCTCTTTCCCTCTCCCTTCTTCCTTCTCCTTCTCACACACACACACACATCACACAAACAGTCACTCACTCACACACAGACTTTTCATTACTCCCTAGTTAATCGGCTGAAGCAATCTAGCATATTATACAGTGACAGGATATGGTAAGATATCTTCTGGTCCCTGTCACTACTCTTTAATGGACACTGGAACATTTCATCTGAAGCCTTTCCTTTGCATCCTAATGCTGAAATCTATTAGCATTGTGGACAGATTCTAAGCATCCATGCCAGATGAGTTTAGGTAACAATAAAAGAGGTATCTCCCCTGGAAAATGTATCCAAGTTACAGGTCACAGGAGGAAAAGCCTCAGTGGGTATGACTTGGTAAACAAAAAACTGGCATGTCCCCAAAACATTCCTCTTGCTTTATCATAATTGGCTTTATTCCTTTGACTTCAGGCATCATCTACCTCCAAAAATTATAAAAATGTGGGTCTTTGGAACATATTTGGGGAGGATTCTTCATGGGTCTCTTACCTTCATGCAAGTTTTCAGAACAGAGGCACTGACAGTTTTTTCCCTAGACCATCTTGTCAAGGATGTTTGAATAGCAAATAGCCTTGGAAGATAGAGTCAGTTTTCCTCTGAAACAGAGGACAGATTTGTTTTCTGACCACTTTAAGAAAGATAACGTCTCCCTCCAAGGCAAAGGTTGGTCAGGTTTGCCAATAGCCCTTTTTTAAAAATTGGGGTTTCCTAAGCATGACATTCCTCAACTGTGACATAAGCCCAATGCATGCATAATATTCCCCTAGGGCCTCCTCTGCATCATCCTATGGGACATGGGGTCTAGGGGAACCAATGAGATTGTGGAGCTCTGCCTGCTCAGCTATAAATGATAAAGTCTTTTGTCTCCACCCAGGAGTCTCATATCTTCAGCCAGTATCTATGAAACTGTCATGGGCTGACTTGTTAGTTTGCAAGTAGGGTAAAATTTCAGATCATCGCAGTTCTGGACACTCACCAGACTTTATGAATTAACATGTAACTTGAGTATGACCAACTCTTCCCTCACAAAAATAACAAATTACTTGACTCCTGAATTTTAATGGTTCTCAGGTGTGCTTAAAATATTCCCCAGTCATGGGGTGCCTGGGTGGCTCAGTGGGTTAAACGTCCTACTTTGGCTCAGGTCATGATCACATGGTTTGTGAGTTGGAGGTCCGCCTCAGGCCCTGTGCTGACAGCTCAGAGCCTGGATCCTGCTTCAGATTCTGTGTGTCTCTCTCTCTGTGCCCTTCCACCCCTCTCCTCCCCACTCTCTCTTAAAAATAAACATAAAAAAAATTTTAAATACATTCCCCAGTCCCTGTTACTGCCAATGGAATGCCTCACATGTACTCATGAACCAACATGTCAACTGTAGCCCTTACACAAAATTGTCATGTTCTCCCTCTCTGTGCCAACTGCCTCCATAGGTGTTCTGGGCTTCTTGTCAGCAACTGCTGACCACACCCACCCTGTGAGTGGCAGTATCCATGGAAGAGCAGAGAATTTTCCAAGATGTCAATTCCAAAGATGCCAAAACAGTGCTTAGAGACTTCCCTCTCTTCTATTCTGTGCCATACTCTGACATGTAGGCCTGAAATACCACTGCTTGGGCACAGAATCCCTGAAGCCTCTTATAAGAAAAAAAAAAAAAAATGGGGCTCAGTCGGTTCAGAGTCCAAGTCTTAATTTTGGCTCAGATCATGATCTCACAGTTCGTGAGTTTGAGCTCCCTATTGGGCTCTACACTGACAATACAGAGTCTGCTTGGGATTCTCTCTCTCTCCCTCTCTCTCTGCCCCTTCCCTGCTCGTGATCTCTCTCTCTCTCAACATAAATAAACAAACATTTAAAGAAATTATAGCAACTTTTGACCAAGGACCCATTAATAAGTGAACTCAAACCCATTCCATTGTATGAAGCAGAAAGAAAAACAAGACCCTCATCATTTTTGCCTCTCCTCCTTCATGTAACCTTTATTGTAACAAAAACTCCTCCCTTCAATCAAACTAATAATCCAATTTTCTTATATCAAAAGGTAAAGATAAATTCTGGGCAAGTATCTAAACCCTCCATTCATCCTATTAAAAGTTTTATTACAAACCCTTTTAGTTTATAAAATTATCTGCCAACCAAGGAACAGAGAATTACACCAAAGAAAATGAGGCTGCCTGGCTGGCTCAACCAGTAAAACATGAGACTCTTGATCTGAGGGTTGTGAGTTTAAGCCCCATGTTGGGTGTAGGGCCTACTTAAAAAAAAAGAAAAAAAAATTAAGAAAAGGAAAACAGAACACATGTTGGATAATATTGTAGAAGAAAACAGAAAGGGGGAAAAAAGGCAAAAAGAAATGGTCCAGACTTTATAGGTACATGGAAAGTGTGCACCTAGGCATTGAACAAGTTCCTCGCAGAAAGGACAACAATGTCAAGGTTATCTTCATCTTGAGCACCCCTATACAGGGCAACAGTTTTTTGCATATGTACCCCAAGCTTTGAAACTGTAATGTTTTTATCTAGATGGTGATGTTCATTTGTATATTCAAATATGCTACCTTGTGATTATGAGAAGCAATATATGTGAAACATAGGTGGAATAGAGTAATTGTACAATATGAAGCTAACTCAAGACTAAGTTTTTATGTCTCATTTTCTGTCTCCACCCTCCAGAAAAGAAGAAAACGTAGACTTGCAAGGAATAAGAAAACTATCTGGATTAGAACACCTCCCAAATTTCACATTCAGTCCTGCCATTCAAACAAGGATTTGGAAGCATTTTTCCTAAACCAATAATTGAGTGGTGTCTTCCAATTTCCAATTTCTCCCAGAACTTAACTTTTCTTTCTTTTTTTTTTTTTTAATTTTTATTTGTTTATTTTGAAAGAGAGAGAAGAAAACAAGAGCAGGGGAGGAGCAAAGAGAGGAGACAGAGAATCCAAACCAGGCTCTGCGCTGGCAGTACAAAGTCTGATGTGGGGCTCAAACTCATGAACCGTGAGATCATGACCTGAGCCAAAGTCAGATGCTCAACCAACTGAGCCACCCAGAACTTGACTCTTCTTAAGCCATTCTACCACCTTTATCCCCTTTGCTCTTTGAAATAAGAATAAGAGAAACTGGATGAATTGTATATAGTCACAAGGATATCATGGGGGGGTTAAAGGTATGAAATTAACTGTAAAAAAATAAATTAATAAATATTGTTTCAAGTCATGGGGTTTTCTGAGAAAAATCCACAAATAAAAAAATACCATCTAGAAAGTTGACAGTTTTACAAATTGGTCCATAAAACAGTAATGCTCCATTTTTTTTACTAGCCTAGAAATTGTTTAGTTTTGACAGAAATGACCCAAGTAGCAAGGACTTTATTTCTATAAGGAAAGTGACAAATACGGAAAATATAGCCAGGACCAATTTTTGCCAAAAAATCAGAGGAACTAAGTTACTTCCAGATGAGGATGAAATGACATCTAACACAACTTAAGAGTGATTTTCTTGACAGAGATTCTCAAGAAGGCCGTACCATCACCCAGACTTCTAGATCTTTCCGCTACCCTGACCCATTTCTGTAACCCTAAGTTTGAGCCTATATTGATCACTGAAACAATGCTCAGGCTACACATTCGAATAAGAAAATTTTCATCTGACTCTTCATCATGAAAGAGGAGTTTTGAGAAAAATCTCTTATCCTTAAGAAACAGATTCTCCCAAGGCTGAGGCTTTTTTCTGGCAGTAAGTTAAACTATTATAGAAATACTCAGGGCGTGCCTAGGTGGCTTAGTCGGTAAAGCGTCAGACTTCAGCTCAGGTTGTGATCTCGTGGTTCATGAGTTCTAGCCCTGCATCGGGCTCTGTGCTGACAGCTCAGAGCCTGGAGCCTGCTTCAGATTCTGGCTCCCTCTCTCTCTGCCCCTCCCCTACTCATTCTCTCTCTCTCTATCTCTCTCTCTCTCTCTCTCTCCCCCCGTCAAAAATAAATAAAAACATTAAAAAAAAAATTTTTTAAAGAAATACTCGGTGCTCTGCAGGATCATGTATGATGAAGTCAATAGCACAAATTTGGTGGAGGCCAGTCTCATGTTCAAAGCCCAGCTCTGCCATGCCTAAGTGACCTTAGGAAAGTTATTAAGATAGTCCTCAAACCTAGTTTTGGTATCTCTAAAAATATGAATAATAATACTACCAAACATGTTGTCCATGAAATAAAACTGTAATGATCAATCATAATATATGAACTAGAATGGCAGAATTGTCAAAGGTCTCAAACAACTTTAAGCAAGAAACGCATGGAATAACGTGCTTTGAGATGAGATACACAAATCCTTGCAGAAAGACAAAGAGGCATTAAAGAAGTAAACAGTTATTCACAACTTCTCCTTCTGGAGCTGTTTTGCTTCTCCAATCTCTAGAGGCTGTTGAAGCTTCAACTCCTATAAACAGGAGCTGACAGGTAATGAAAACAGGCTCAAAACAGCAGCTGTGGGTCACGTAATCAGCACTGGTTGAGAAGCCCTAAAACCTCGTCCTGGCTCCCTGCTGATTGGCCATGCTTGGGGCACCCACTTAACCTCTCTGAGACCCTGAATCCTCAGTTGTAAAATGAGAGATTGAACAGCATAGGTTCTAGAAGGTCCATTGGAGCTAATGAAAAGCATTCTCAATTTCTACAACTCTACTAAATCAAACACACAGATGATCCAAAAAAGATTGCAAGTCAGATTACCTTTACCCCAGAGAAATTGAGCTTGCATTAGAGGGAGCTCATGCCTTGTTTGGCAATGAGCACACAGATCCACTGGGCTGGGCATCCAGGTGACCCTCATTTCTGTATAAACACTTCTGCTGGCGCCAAGAGCTGCATCCAGCCTGGAACCAGAAAGGAAGAGATTAAACTGAAGGCACAAACACCTGCCTCAATGCCTGTAGGGAGCTCTAACCATCTTGACAGGCCAGTTGTGGTAATTGTCCTGTCTTATCCAATAAACCAGCTATTCGAGCACTGAAAGGTTGATGGCTCCTGTCAGTTGACCATAATTCCAATCACTTCCATTGCACATATATGTTTTATTTGCATCACACCTGTACCAACACAGACCAGGAGAGACCAATTAAACTATGATTAGTACATATGCCACCTAAATCTGACAAAGGGCTGTTCTCAATGAAATCAAAGAACTATGTTAGAGAAAGCCAGATGATCACTTAGGTGTGAGAGGCTAGTACCAATGACATTGAGAATACACCAAAATATCCCATATTTTGAGACATACCGAAATAGTTCTAAAAGAAATAAGACTTGTTAGTTATGTTTTCTACCACTCTCGGTAGATGAAAAACTTTGATAGTACGTGTTCAGACAAAGAAGAGCATTCCATTTTAAACGTTTGCTAGTAAATAAAGTGGCAAAGGAATAGGATCCTGTAGCTTAACTTATATAAGTATATCAATTGCTGGGGCATCTGGACATTAGCATCTGGATACAACATCATCTGGACTATGGAAATGCAAAACACAAATACAGGCAAGGACATTGTCCTAACTTGCCTCTCCAACTGTATTCCTTAGGGTACTGCCAGCTGCTCTTAAAAATAAAACTGTTACATCCCATGAAAGTGTTCCTGGTGAGTAGGCCACTCTCCTCCACATGGAGATTTAGAGAACAAGGGTCCTTCTATCTTGTGACTCGGTCACTTCCTAGGCCTCTGGAATCTCCTGTATCCAGATGAGAGACAGGGGAAAGGAGAGTAAGAGAGACACTGGCATTTTAAAACTGGCCCAGGAAATAATACTTCTGCTTCTTTGCCAAAATGGTCACAAGGCCACATCTGCATGCAAGGAGGACCAGGAAATGTAGTCCCCTAGGTGGGCAATTTCCTCCCAAGGTTGATGCTGTACCATGGAAAACACAGCACTAAATTTTTTTGGAGAGCTATTCTCTTCTACAATCACATACTCTCTTATATAAATGTTTCTACTTAGGAGCTGTTTTTAGATCCCAATTATTTTAACTTGTACCTTATCATTGACTAGAAGTGTTATATCACATATTCCTACCTCATCATCATTAGTAATTTTATATAGTATCGTGCTGAATTTGTTTTTTCAAGATATTGGAGGATATCCAACCAGACAATAAAGATACCCACAGGTACGCTATTAGGTCCAGATGTAATAATAGAAGCAGGAATACGGTACCATTGCCTTTCTTGTGAGGAAAGAGAAACTACTGATTTGTCTTCACTTTTTTGGCTACTCTGATTCCAGGCTTCACATCCAGTATGGTGACAGCCTGGTTATAATGTCTAACTTTGCCTCAGGAACCTGGATCATGATGTGAAGTCTCAAACTCCAGCTTGGCTTACATTTCTTATTTGAATTGTATCTTGTACATCACCTTTACAAGTGATGGAGCATCCAGGGATGGCTGGACTTCGTGGGAAAAAGACAACAGACTGATCAATGTAAAAACAGAACAAACCCCAAAAACTGTCATTCACAGGAGCTACACTGAAGGAAGCAGGAGAGTGTTCACAGTCCAGGTGATAAGAACCACCAATCCCCACTTTATAAAATTGTAATGGCAGTGTCTCTTTTGTCCCTGTGTATAGCTAAGAGCCCCACCAAGATGTGTCTTATGGACAGCCGGTAGGAGTAGCTTATGTCACTCAAGTAGGGAAAATGAGACCACGAGACATTCAGGAGAGCAGGAAAAGACAGACCTTGTAATCATAACTTAGCAAACTTCAAAAAACCTGTTTAAAAGGGGTATTCCGATAACATTTGTTTCAATGAGATCATAATATTTGTGCCATAAAGCACAGACTCTATGAGCTGCAACTTTTGTCCAGGGTAGTAAATCATTAAGGATCTCTGGGCTTAGATTTTTAACTTCTAAAATGCATGATGTAAAGTTCTGTTGATTATAGAGAATCTGATTTTCTAGTCAGCATCCACCAAAAGCAGCAACAGAAAATGCCTCTGTAGCACAGTTCTGCTGACTTATGATCCCTACTTTGCCGACTCTCATCTGCTTCTAGGCACAGCTGTTTTTAAATGGAACAGCACTTTATGCAAACAGTGCCAGCATGGCCTCAGAGCAAGAAAGCCCAGAGAATAGGAGTTAGAAATCAGTATTTTATAGTTGGAGCCAAGAATTTGGACCATCACCTGCTATTTTTGATACCTGTGATCTTACATGGCTTGCTCTTTGCTGAAATGCACTGCCTGAAGCAGATCTTAGAGAGATGTTATGGCAACCCAGTTCTCTGAGTCCTTGTGAACATCTATAAGCCTGCCAAGAAGATGAGCAAATAGAAGGATAATGAAGAAGGTTGTGGTATGCACAGCGCCTCCTCTATCTTTGCTCAACCTCACGGAGAAGACTGCACCCAAGTCGATAATTACAAGATTAGAATCCATGTGAGTTTTGTTTTTCTATAGAGTTCAACAGTGCATAGTTTCTATTTAAAAAAAAAAAAAAAAGCCTAAACATAATGAATCCACTCTGTAGGATGCTTGGAAGAGAGTAGAATTTCAGTGCCAACAAGATTGGAGTCATCAACAAGAGTAGGACCCTTGGAAAACTAAGAGAAGCATACTCCTTAAAGAGCAACACTCCCTTTGGGACCCGACAGAATGTTTCACAGTCCTCAACCTCCTCTCCTCAGCCCCTGGCTGCTGGCTACAAACTGCCATAATCCTACATCTTCCAAGACTTCCTAAGGCCAGGATTTAATCCATTAGGCAAAGTATAAATTGTAGTGTTTAAGAGCAAAGGCTTTGGAATAAGTCTGCCTTGTTCTATATCATGGCTTCACTACCTACTATATGATCATCAGTAAGTAACTTAATTTCTATTAAGCCTAATTCACACATGAAGGAAAAAGAGCTAGAGATAGATAGATAGATAGATAGAAAGATCTTCTAAAGTAAATAGTAGTCACCTCTGGATGGAGGGATTAGGCTTTAAATTACTTTTATTTAATTTATCTGCATTTTCTAAAAATATGTATAATTGAGCATACTTTATTTTTGTAATAAGGAAAGCAAACATGTAATATAATAAGCTTAACTATGGAAATGAGAGCTTAAGTGAAATAATTGTTTTCATAGAATAATTCTTTAATGAATGCAAACAATAGTTAGATTTTAACTTTGTTCCTCTAAATGTTATAAAAATGCCAAAAATCAATTTGAAAATTAGTCGATGGGCTTAATTTTAAATAAAGGCAAACAAAACCACAGCACCAATGTAGTAAACTAAAATATGAGGCCTCCCCCATCTCCCACTTGGTCACTTTGTTCCATTCCTCCAGGCCTTAACTGGCATGGAAACTAGCTCCCTTGACAGTCCCATGGTGCTTCATATACCAGACTCTGCGCTATTTTCCAGATATATACCTCCCAGGCTTACCACAAAACTGTCCTTCCAAAAGATTCCAGCAAAATGAAACATTCTATTGGAATGTTTTTAAACAAGTTATTGAAACACAGAAAGGACATTGCTTTCAAAGTTTAGCCTATTCCAAGAACCCTGTTGAGATTCTTGGCTCATTCTCCAATAGCTCTAACAAAATCCAACTGATAGAGGCAGTCTAACTTCATGATAGTTGATGGAGCACAAGACAACCTGATCATCAAGGAACTTCATCAAGGAAAAAACACACGTCATAAGATTGACAGCAGACTCCCAAAGAAATGAGAAATCTACAATCCCATGCATACAAAAGAGGAGACGAACAGAATTACAGAATAATCCTCAAATAAGAGAATCAGGTATAGTGGGCAAGCCCTGGCAGAGACAACATATACTGTGATTGCCCATGAAAAAATTAAAGTGCTGGAAAACAACTGCATTGGTCCCTGCTTTCAAGGTGACTTCACTATATTTTGAACGACAAGCCTCAAATCTATTACTCTAAAGTGGAGGATATGCCTCCAAATGCCCCCAGATGAGCTTCGGAACAATGTCATTGTAATAATGGTAGTGTTGCATGAAACCACCCATCCCAAACTAAAGTTACTCATGCAACTAAAGAAAAGGCTCCACAGCCAAATGTTCCTCTGTTCTCCTGCCCTGCATAGCTATAGAGCCGCTCATCCCATAATCACGACTCAATTATCTACCAAAAGAATGCCTATTTTCACTTGTGCTGGAGAAACCCATTCCAAACTCCAAATTCTATATATAAGCAAGAATGCCAAAGTAATAAAAGCTGAAAAGAAAAATAACCAATCCCTATAAACAGAGCTTATAAACAATATGGAATAGAAATTTAAATATGTAATAATTATCTTCAAGAGATTTGATAGGATTTATAGCTATAAAAGGGCTCTTTGAAAATCAATCGTCAGTCTGCAAATTAAAACCATAATTGCTAAGATTTTTTTACACTAAATAAATCAGTGAAATACCAAAATGGAGATCAATTAAAACTGAATTAACCACATGAAAACCTATCAAAGAGAGAAATTATAAGACTAAAAACAAGAATCATGATAGAACTAAGAACTTAGATCTTTCAAGATAGATCTCAGAAAACCAGTATCTGTCTACCATGAATTCTAGAAGAATGACAAACATGTAGAGAGAATATAATGAAAGAAATAAATATCAATTTTCCTTGACCTAAGGAAATGTTCCACAGGACATGGCCCACTGTGGAAAAAATAGCTAGTTGCACACGAATAGCCTTTCTCCCTGACTTCTTTTAATAGAACCCTGAGAATTTTAGCTAATCACAGAGGACCAGGCCAAATGATCTGTCATCCTCTCTTGCAAACCGGTCTTGTGACAAAATTCTCACCAGTAAAATGTGGATGAAAGTGATATGTGCAATTGTAACTCATTTTCTGAAAAGAATAACTTCCACTTTCCCACTCCTCTTCCTATTAATTGAAATGCAAATGTTATGGAAATGGATATTTTAGACCAAAGATCATCTAAAATAGTCATGCCCATTTGTTTACTTACTGTCAACAGGCTGCTTTTGCAGTACAATGGTAGAGTTGAATAGGTGTAATAGAGGCCTTATGGACAATAAAGTCTAAAATACTTACTATCAGGGGACCTGGGTGGCTCAGTCAGTTAAGTGTCTGACTTTGGCTCAGGACATGGTCTCATGGTTCATGGGTTCAAGCCCTGCATGGGGCTCTGTGCTGTTGGCTTTGAGCCTAAAGCTTGCTTCGGATTCTGTCTCTCCCTTTCTCTCTGCCCCTCCCCTGCTTGCACTCTCTCTCAAAAATAAATAAACACTAAAAATAAAAATAATAATAAATAATAAACAAAATAAAATACTATCTGTCCAGTTGCAGAAAAAATTTTCCAACTCCTGGTTAAAATTTCAAAGATTGATGACATATGTGTTGGTAAGGATAAGAAGCAACCAGAATGTGCAGCATTGCCAGTGAGAGTGTAAAGTATTAGAGGCACTTTCCGATACTGTTTAGAACACAGTGTTAATAAAGTTAAATCCACAGCTGTCTTGTTACACAGCAATTCCACATCTATGTATATTTCCAAGATAAGTGAGTATATATCCACAAAACACATGTTCAAGACTGCTCAGAGCAGTTTTATTCATTATAATCAAGAGTGGATAAACAAATTGTGATATATTCATGCGGTGAAAAGCTACACAGCAATAAAAAGGAACAAATTACTGTTACACCTAATGACACAAATTAAACCCCCAAATATGCTGATAAGTACAGGACAGATACCAATAGAATTTACTATATGATTTCACGTATATGAAGTTCAATAAAAGGAAAAATTAGTTTATGAGGATAGAAATCAGAATGGTCAGTGTCTGTGGAAGGTGTGTACTCACTGGAAAGGGCATGAGGAAGTCTTTCGGGGTGCTAGAAAGTTCTAGAACCTGATCCTGGTGGTGGTTACATGTACCTACATTTGTAAAAATTCAGCAAGCTAGGCACTTAAAGTTTGTGTACTTTATTGTATACATGTTATAAACGAATTAAAAAAAAAAGAAAAAAGCTGAAGTAAACAAACAAAAAAGAATCAATGTACAAGATAGTTACTGTTGATTAATTTTTGTCAAAGAAACAGTGCAAAGCAGCAGATTAAATATATTTCCTGAAAATGTAGGACTTAAAAATGTAACAGGCTAGGGGCACCTGGGTGGCTAATTCAGTGAAGCAGCCTACTCTTGATTTTGGCTCAGATCCCTATCTCATGCTTAAGATTATCTCCCTTCCTCTCCCTCTACCCCTCCCCTCTTCATGTCACACTCTCATGTGCTCTTTCTCAAAAAAAAAAAAAAAAAAAAAGAAAAGAAAAAGAAAAAGGTAACAGCTAGAATAAGAGCTTATTCACTTGCTTAAGAGATAAGACTATGTGTTCCTTAGTAAGAAAGCAACTTCTAACACTAAAATATTTTAAAATAAATAAATTGAAGCATTCAGTTTCTAGAGAATTTTTTTTTATTTTATTTTAGAGAGAGAGAGAGAGAGCACTCATGGGCGGGGGAGAGGGGCAGAGAAAAGAGAGAGTTTGACAGAGAGGGATAATCCCAAGCAGACTCCATATTCAGCGCAAAGCCCAAGGAGGGGTGAGATCCCATGACCCTGGGATCATGACCTGAGCTGAAATCAAGAGTCCAATGCTTGACCGCCTGAGCCACCCCGTCACCCCAGAGATATGCCTACTAAATCATGAATAAAAAATAAGTCAATGACAGCAATATTCAACAAATATTACAATGTTTAGTGAAAAGAATAAGACACCAAAAATGCACACAGTATGAGTCCATGCATATAACAGTCAAGAACAAACAGATTTAAAGTGTGTACATTCGGAATGCATGCTTAGGTGGTAAAGCCATAGGAAAACAGGAAAGCGAGTCTCATTAAGTCAGGAGAGTAATTACCTTAGGCAATAATAAAATAGAACTTCCCTGTGATAAGGAAGTTATGGAAGAGAGGGGCTTCTGGCATGCTGGTAATGTTATTTCTTGATCTACATGATGATTACATTGATGCTCATGTCATTACTGTGTTAAATTGTACATTTGTGTAAGCACTTCTTTTAATGCATGCTCTATTTCACATAACCAAAAGGTTTAAAATGAAGTAAAGATACAGAGGATTTGAATAACAAGGTTCATCACCATTACATATATGTTCTTTCTTCATATATAAGTATGAATAATATATTCATAGAGACAGTTATAAATTCATATGAATTAAATATGTAATATACATTTTTTAAACTTTATTTTGAGAGAGAGGGAAAGAGAGAGCAGGGGAGAGAGATTTCGCAAACCATGAGATAATGACCAAGAATCGGATACTTAACCAACTGAGCCACCCAGGCACCCCTATAATATACATTTTATATATGTATACATGTGTCTGTGTGTACCAAACAGAGAAGACACATTGCATTCAAATGCCTATAAAACATTTTTTTCAAAAGTCCATCATATACTTGACCAGAGATGATTTCATCTTTGCAGCAGATCCATAGTGGCTGTGAGTTTCCCATGCTTTCAGTTTCCAAGATGAAGTTTATGTGTGTGTTGCTATACTGTCATTATTTATTGAGTGTATGGTAGGGGTTGGGAAGATAATTCAGCTTTTCATTCATAGATTTCAAGGCACCAGGAATCACATCCATCCACACTGGACATAGGACAGTGCATTATCCTGAAAGCCTGGACTTTGACCTGGATGAGGTAAGTGAATGGGATTCTGGATTGTCTTTCTTAGGGAACAGTATGTGAAGAAAGGTGTTCTGAAATATTTAGAAGCCAGAGGAACGAAGTAGGGTAAAGATGGCTACAGATCACCAAAAATCTGTGTTACACTGCCCCACATAGTGTAGAGTTGTCTCAGAGAAGTGGCTGGTCAGCTAGGGACTACATTTCCTAGTTCCTCTTACCCTGAGTGGTAGTCATGTGACTACATTCTAGCCAATTAAATGTAAACAGAATTGATGACCATGACTTCCAGGCCTGACACATAAAGACCCCCACCCAGTACTCTATCCATATTGTCACTTTTCAGCTGGCTAGAATGGACATGATCCCCCAGGGTGACCCTAAAAACTACTTGTTTAGGGGTGCTTGGGTGGCTCAATCAGTTAAGCATCTGACTGATGATTTTGGCTCAAGCCATGATCTCATGGTTGTGTGGTCAAACCCTGGGTCGGGTTCTGCACTGGGCATGGAGCCTGTTTAAGATACTCTATCCCTCTTCCTCTCTTACTTTCTCTCTCTCTCTCTCTCTCTCTCTCTCTCTCTCTCTCTCATACAGTCCCCAAATGACTGTATGGATATGCAGGTGACCCTCTCTAACTTTCCACCTACACGGTACTCCTTTGTGAGCAAGGAAGAACTTCTACAGTATCTGAGCCATCATTCATTTTGGGCCTATTTGTTAGAATAGTTAGGCTACACTAATTAACGCTGGGGAAAATAATAGTACCTACCCCACTGTGTGGTAGTGGAGGGTCAATGAAATCATGAAAAAAGAAAGCACAGGGCCTCATACATCTTAAGTGCTGAGTGTGTGTTAGCTTAGTAAGTACCCAGGAAATTATGACAAGGACTTTAGAGGCCTCAGAATGATTAAGTTTCAAGAGATGAGCTCTTGAAAATAAAGGAAAGTGATTGATGACAGTCTAGTCAGTCCATTTCTTTCAGTTAATCACTCCTTCCTCAAAGAATCCTCTGGGCTTGGTTTTAGGAGCAACACAGTAGGCAGCCACAGCACATCTGAGCAAATAAAGCTGTGAAACCAGCTTGATATGCTAACCATCAGGGACAATGATGAACCAGCTGGAGACTCTGAGATGAGTCCCTAACATGAGTGAACACAAAGAAGGGAATCCTACATAAATACGTGTGCCAAGGTAAAGTTTTTTTCCCTGCTTTTTCCATTTCTGCTTTCAGCAAGCGCATGTGCACGTCCACACACGCGTGCATACACTGACACGCAGATAGATGGCTGCACTGCAAAGAGTATTGGTGATTTTATTGATGGGTCTCTCAAATCATCACTAAAACAAAAATAAGCTGTTCACTTCACAGCTGGAGTCAAATGGAGTGATGACAGTTGTCTCACCCTTCTTTGATGATAAATGAGCCTTCCCCTGCTTACGCGGGTCCTTGACCCAAATTCACAGTTATTCCAGTGACCCAGGCAGACCTTTGAGAAGAAAAAAAGACACACTCACAAATGCCTAATGAAGCTTGTCTCAACTATTACTATTGTACCCTGTCATTCTAACTATAATTGATTTGCTAAGGTAGCTTTTTTTTTTATAAACAGCCTAGCAGACAAAATACCTAATATAAATTAAACACATCTCTCTCTCTCTCTCTCTCTCTCTCTCTCTCTCTCTCTTTCACATTTCACCAGCCTTACTATCCCATGTTTATTTTAAACTTTCTATGAGCTTTCACATTCTCCTTTTTTATCTTGGAAGTAGGCAAATAAGTGTCTGGCCTTTAAAAATGCCTTTGGTAATAGGATCTTAGAATCACATAAAGAGAACTTCATCCCCTAGACAAGCTTTTTCATAAGGCGCAAATTTCTGTCGATTGAAGGTGACTATCTAGAATCATCTTTGAAAATAGTTGGGAAACTACATCAGAGCTTTATAGGAATAAATGCCATGATCAAATAGCAATGTCTACAAAGACAGAGTATGGTGGCATATTAAAATATAGTCCTTCTTAGTTAAAGAAGAAGAATACATAGAAAATTTCCAGAGAGCAAGGTATCTAGCCTACTGTGTAGATATAGATATAGATATAGGTAACATATATAGATACAGGAATCAATATATAGATATTTAGAATCTGAATCCTTCAAGGAAGATAATACAACTACACTTCAAAGCACCTTCCCCGAAATTGCTTATACTTGTTGGTTGTTTCCTACAACCATCTACTATAAACCCCTTGTGTTTAAAAACGTAGAAATAAAATTAAACAGCTTACTCAGAGAAAGAGAGGGAAAGAGCTGTGAGAAGTAACGGCCTGAGATTTCTATGTTCCTTTCAAGAAGCAAACTCCCTGAGAGATCCTCGAGCCTGAGATGCTACTGGGAGCCATGTGCTTTGTGGCTGCCTGGATGTCTTTCTTCAACAATGGAAGGGTGTATGTTAACAGCCTGTAGTAACAAGACTCCATTATTGCAGGAACATAACATCTCAAAGGGACTCCCAGCTACCCAGAGGTTGTAGAGAGTTCCATTTAGCACCATCTTTGTGAGGCGTGAACACCTGACACAGGATGAAAGCGGAGGAGCCGGCCCTGGGGAGGAAGGGCTTTTTCCCTTTCAAGTTTCTGAACTCCTCTAGGTCTGTGGAGGTCCAAACCACAGAACCAAGGAAACTCAAAAGGAAAGCAACAAAAGGAGCCACAAATCAAAAGCGCCCTCTCCAATGTACAGCTCCTGCTGTTCTGCTTTCATTACGCACCAGCGTTGTCTGAATGGCTAGCAGCACCTCAGCCTCCTTGTACAAAGTCAACACACTGTATTGAGGAGTGTGTACAACTTGCAAAGGAGCAGACTGGCTGCCGGCTGAATTCTCCAGTCTGCTCCAGTCTCCCTCCATGCTTTTTTTTCTCTGTGGGGCTGGGAGCTAGGGAATTTTCTTTGTCCTGTGACTACGAGGTTGCTTTGGGATCTTTAGGAATACCATCAACCCTATCGCCATCACCACCCATCCCTCTATAGCCATGTTCTCCCTGAGAACTGTCCTATAATTGGGACTTTTCTTTGCCCACCTGCCACACATGTCCTCTTCTTTCCCCTGGGTCCCACTCTGCCACTAATTCTTTAAAGGTATTTATGTTAGCCAAAGCTCTGTGTTGTAGGAAACAGAAACTCACTTCAAACTGAGAAGGAGCCTCTGGATAGCTCACAAAAATAAAGCAAGATCCAGGTTTTGTAGGGCCCAAAGCTTAAACAATAAAGTGAGGGTATCTCCTTAATTTCAAATGCAAAATTAAGTATGAAAGTGAGTATCAAAAAAGAGAAATCACAGCAAACTACAAATCTTTAAATGTTGACAAGTGTCACAAATACCACAAAACCCAGAAAAATATCCTAATGTTCTTGTTAATTAACTGACTGATAATGCTTCTGTAATAACTTTGTTCTATTCCTTTTATCTGCTTGCTCTTTGATCACCTGTCCATATGACAATAGGTTTTTACTCTAATTTTCAAGGGAATAATAAGGTAGTTCAAGTCTTTCTTCTAGCATAGTGATCAAAATTCATCACGGAAGGTGGGATGACGTGCAACATCACACACAGGTGTACTCCCTGTTTGTAGTACTGAGATCTGTCCTCTTTTAAGACAGAAACTCTGACAAATCAGTTTTCATGATTCACAAAAGAAAAAACATGATGCATTTAAGCTGCCTGAATTACATAATAAAACATATTCCTCCACACTTCCATTTTGACTAGACGTCAGTAAAAACTGAATCCTCCCTCTATAACTTTATTTTTTTTTCAATATATGAAATTTATTGTCAAATTGGTTTCCATACAACACCCAGTGCTCATCCCAAAAGGTGCCCTCCTCAATACCCATCACCCACCCCCCCCTTGCTCCCACCCCCCATCAACCCTCAGTTTGTTCTCAGATTTTAAGAGTCTCTCATGCTTTGGCTCTCTCCCATTCTAACCTCAATAACTTTATATTTCTGATTATTTAAATGTACAAAACTCTTCTAAAAATAACAATAAATGTACAAAGTTCTTTCAAATCTGTCTTCTCCTTTTCTCCCCACATACACTGGGTGCTAGCAGCAGTACAGTAGTTCCTGTACTAACCAGGGCACACTTTCCCGCTGCATCTTCCCTGCAGGAAAATGATTACGGACCAGGAGGAGGGGAGGAGAGGTGCGGAGTGGAAGCAGAAAGAGCAGCTTGGAGGCTCTTGAAGCCACCTATGCAAAGGATGGCAGTGATTTAGACTAAGGTAATAGTGGTAGAGATAGTAAATGATCAGAGTCAGACTTATTTTGATAGTAGAACCAGTACGATTTGCCACTTAGATATGAGAGATAAGAAAATGAAGTGGAGGGATACTTGGAAAACTCAGTCAGTGGAGCATGTGACTCTTGATCTCTGGGTTGTGAGTTTGAGTCCCATGCTAGATGGAGAGATTACTTAAAAATAAAATCTGAAAGAAAGAAAGAAAGAAAGAAAGAAAGAAAGAAAGAAAGAAAGAA